>NC_137880.1:13393808-13623579 GCF_963924005.1 Protomyctophum bolini | reverse complement strand
AATCCAAGCTGACTTTAGTAAGTTCAGTTACAGTTTGTCTCTAATTTGGAGTTGTAAACGCATCTAATTCAATTTGTGTTTGTGTTTACTGGCCGCCAGTGTATATTGGTGATTACCATTACAGTGCCGTTGACCAAGGCACTACAAGGATGTCATTTGTAAATTGCGGTTTGGCATGTTTACTCCAACTGACTAAAACTCAGTCACAGTGTACTTCACGTTACTGCCCACAATCTGTCAGGAATACGAATATGTATTATGTACACGTAGTATGCCATGCAGAAAGTTTAGAAAAGAAGTACATACTGTCTGCTAAGTAGCCTATGTCATCCATTGACCGCATGAGTGTATACGCTTGAGTGTATAGCCTTTGCGCAATTGCGCATGGCGTGCAGGGAATTATTATCGTATGCCCTCTGAAAAAACCTAGAACACACCAATTGCCTTTTATTTTAGGAAATGGAGTAGGTGCAACCGTACAGAGTGTGTTCCACTGAGCAGTTCCAAGGTGTGAATGTTATTGTATGGATGAGTAGCAGACTGGTCCAGGTGTGAATGCTATTGTATGGATGAGTAGCAGACTGGTCCAGGTGTGAATGCTATTGTATGGATGAGTAGCAGACTGGTCCAGGTGTGAATGCTATTGTATGGATGAGTAGCAGACTGGTCCAGGTGTGAATGCTATTGTATGGATGAGTAGCAGACTGGTCCAGGTGTGAATGCTATTGTATGGATGAGTAGCAGACTGGTCCAGGTGTGAATGCTATTGTATGGATGAGTAGCAGACTGGTCCAGGTGTGAATGCTATTGTATGGAGTTGACGTTCGATACAGTGTATCAACATTACCAGCCGTAATTAGTGTGGTTGCCTATAGGCAAGCTGGCTATTGTTATTGCACTCCAGCGCTTAAAGCTGCTATAATAATATGTCAAAATTTGAATGTGGTGCAGCCACTCCAAGGAACAGCAATGTCCGTCCCTGGCTGGGGAGAAAAAGGCAATTAAAATGTTGACATATTTTTGCTTATAGCAGCTTTAAATTGTTGAAAATAATGTTTAAATCATTTAAAAGCCAGTGATTTGGAATTCTTTCCAAGATATTTGTGTGCTTTTGCCCTCATCTGACAGTATGCGGTGACATACCCGACTCAACTCTTCTAATTGAACAATATTCCTATAGAGATAGGCAACCACACTCTCAATGCTGCAGGATTGCATCTTTTTTATGTTACTCCAGCACATGCAAGTCCAAGGGAAGCCACGGGGCGCTGTTGGTATTCTGTGCATTCCGCACAGGCGTGCTTTCGGCGGGGAAAGATGGAGCCACAGACGAGTTGACAGATGCACTGTTTCCACACCTAAGCACAAAACGGCCGACAGCCGTGGACAGAAGAAGCTGTGCGCAGCTTATTTTTTCAGGTTTTTAGACAGCTGGTGGATGGAAATTAAGCTCCACCTCCGCGGACGACTGACACGGAGGAGAGCTTTTCCGGGAATCTGGCCGTCGCGCAAGTCGTCTGCGGAAGTGGAGCTTCTTTTCCATCCACCAGCTGTCTAAAAACCCGGAAAAAGAAGCTGCGCACAGCCGAGAACGTGCGGGTAGAGAGAACCCGCTGGTAGTGTTGCATTGCAGAGTCCAGTCTGCATGGTAACCGGAAGTAGTGCTGACGATTCTTGTGCAAATGTGCGCGATTCTCACACGATTCTAATTCCTTCCATGAACATATTTATTGTCTTTAGTCTGTAGTTGCTGAACATTACTCCATTCAAAATGTGGGCACCTGGAGCCAACTACTTTGGCTTTAAACGGACAACATCAAAGTGCTTGACTTAAACCTTTCTTAAAGTCTTGTAGCAAAAACTAACTCAAATTAATTGGAACTAGTGCTGCACGATTCTTGCACAAATTTAGAAATGAGATGAGGTGTCTGAAATCTCTGAATCTAGATCACAATCTTTTTTCGAGCACTACCGGAAAGCTCACCCCAAAAAATGGACCGCTCGCCCCCAGCGGTTCTTGTATTCTTGTATTTGTTTTACTGAGGTTAAGATTAGGAATAATTACGTTAGGTTTAGGCATAGTTTTATTGAGGTTATCGTTACATTTAGCAATACTGTACCTGGCGACCGAGGATTTGACCTGGGGCGAGTGTCCTTTTATTTGTCTGCATTAATTAACATTCATTTTCCCACCTGTCCAGCAAAAGATCCCAAACTCCTGAGTCCCACATAGTTAGACCCGCCGCTCGTGCTCAAGACCTACGGTCGCGTCCATGGTGTAGTTACCATTTAATAAATCTTATTCTAATTCACCTGGTTTTCAGTGAGTGGATATGCACACTTTATTGTGCTTTTCAATAGCCTAATAATTAAAATCAAATTGAATTGTGCACTTAAAATCAAAAGTCGAATCGAATCTTGAGTATGGCATCGATGCTTCTGTATTAGAGATAAATGGCTGGATGTGCGCAGTGCAGTGTCCATTGGAGTATTGCTGATATGTAACTTGATTCGGGGGGTTGTGTTTGGACTCTGAGTGGTCGTCATAGATACGGCGTCGGTGATACAGTGGCCTAGATTAGGGTTAGGCTAACTCTGCCATTTTGAGAGAGAGAGAGAGGGGGGGGTAGAGGGGAAGGAAGGAAGTTGGCAGAGAGAGGAGGAAGGTAGAGAGGGAGGGTGCATGTCATGAGTAGGGGATCATGGACAGGTGCAAGAGCTGTTAGCGGGGTCTTTCCTGGGTTGAACTGTGTTTGTGGGGACTGGACTGGTTGGTGTACGACAGTGTTGAATTTGTCGACTAAGACGGTAAAAATGTCTGTCGACTACCTACGAAAATGAAATAAAAAACTAAAAGCTAAGCTATGATGACTAAATATATGACTAAATATATGTACTGACAACAAATAAAAACTAAACTAAATGTAAGGGAGTGACTATAGTGGAAAAGAGATTGAGTAGAACTGAAAGACAAGTCATTTTATGTTTGGTTGTGCTCGATCTGAAAATAGCAGATCGTCACGGTATGAGCTTGTAGATCGGCTATTTTCAGCATGCAACAAGTGTAAAATCAGGCATTAAGGCCTGCCAAAATACATTTTAGTTGACTAAATCAATTGTAGATTTAGTTGAATAAAACCTTATGATATTTAGCCGACTAAGAGATGTGTTGTTGAACAGAAGGACTCAAACAGTAATTCACTTCCCATAGTGATATCTGGAGAAAACCCCTGGCAATGTGATTCGGCGTGTGCCACCGCATTGTTATTGGACTGAAGTCTCTCAACCAAGCAGCCATGTTGCCAGCCCTCCAGGCAACTATTAATTCACACTAGAAGGGTTGGGTTGGCACAGCAATAGCAAATAATCCATCCTCTACAATCTGGGAATAGTGGATAATTCAGGAGAACCAACTGTCCAATCTTTGTCCAAATTTTTATAAATACTTAACTTGACCAATAACATAAGAAGATACATCATCTCTTCTGAAGTTTCACTTCTACTTTTACCAGTCCACGAGACACTACAGGCTTTTGTGGCTGTACATGTTGCTTGCTTCTGTTTTGTGAGGTCATGCACATAGCAGCAGGAGCTGCGTTTGGTCTGATTTGAAGGGACAACCATGCCCTTAATAAACAACAACACACTGTCTGTACTGTATCTTTCCTAGCCCAGTGAAGTGCACGCAATTGTTTTGTCTGTTAACAGACTGAACTTAACAGACATCACAACATTTAGACAAATAACTAACATTTGGAGGATGCTATACACAATTACACATAATCACTGGGTTGATGTTGACAAGACGAGGTGTATTTCGTCACTTGTGAAGAATTTGGCCGAATCATTAGTTTTTTAGCTGACGAGAGAGAGGCAAGCCCTGCCTGGGATATCCTGCTCTAAAGATATCAGCAGGAAATATGACACCCAGCTCTCTCTCCTTCCCTTGGGCTCTCTCCTTCCCTCCCCCATTCCCGGCCGCGCTCTCATCTGTTTCTTTCTCCTGTCATACGGAACATTTCCAATATGACTCTACTCTGAAGTTCTTCTCCCTTTCCTTTTGGCTTTTCCCTAAAGGGGACCACCACAGCGAAACTGCCTCCATCTCACCCTGTCCTCTGCCTTCTCTTCTCTCACACCAACTAACTTCATGTCCTCTTTCACTACATCCATAAATCTTCTCTTTGGTCTTCCTCTAGGCCTCTTGCCTGGCAGTTCCAACCTCAACATCCTTCTACCGAATAGTACCGATATACTCACTATCCCTCCTAG
The DNA here is from genome assembly GCF_963924005.1 of Protomyctophum bolini. Classification (NCBI taxonomy): domain Eukaryota; kingdom Metazoa; phylum Chordata; class Actinopteri; order Myctophiformes; family Myctophidae; genus Protomyctophum; species Protomyctophum bolini. Next base: position 13,619,307 of record NC_137880.1, on the reverse strand, counting down.
TCCAAACCATCTCCGTCTGGCCTCTCTGGCACTAACTACAAAACATCGGACACGCATGATGTACTCGTTCCTGATCCTATCCATCCTTGTTACTCCCAGAGAAAACCTTAACATTTTTTAGTCTCTGCTACCTCAAGCTCTGCTTCCTGTCTTTTCCTCAGTTGGAAAGGGGGGGGGGTGAGGAAAGAACAACAGTAGAGGACAGAAGCAGAGAGAGAGAGAGAGAGGCGCAACTAAGGCATACTGTAGCGTGAAATAGAGAGAAACTTATATTGTTAAGCATTCCCTTAACTCCACCAGCTGTGTATAATAGATAATTTAGATATGAGGAATGAAGTGTACTTTGGGGTGTATACGGTATGAATACCAACTGCTGTTGTCACATCTCAGTGTTGGCCTGGAACCCTGGATGCTGCCCAGAGACCAAGTGGAATATATATACAAACTTTATCAGGTGCCAGCCATATTGTTTTTGTGGTGCGTGTGTCGTGGAATTGACAAGGCAATTTGGTGTCGAGAGTCGAGACAACATTAAACATGGTGATGGTTAGCTTTAATGCAGTGGTTCTCAACCTGTGTGTCCGGCGGACCCTATGTGGTTCCCACTCCCCAGATGACACTGAAGTGACAATTTAAGAAGACCTACAAAAAGAAGACCATTACTGCATCAAAAGTAATCAACAAAACACTATAACACGAAGGAAAATTTGTGAAAATAGTTCCGCATCACATGGCCCGGGCCACGATTCGATTATTTTATATGTGACATTCTATAATAATTTATGTTTTGGTTATTTATTATAACATTATACACAACATAGTTGAGCCAGGGCTTAGAGACACCAGACCGATTTTGATGGCTGAAGAAGGCGAGTACATGGATTAACATTCTCCGTCGCTACGACTGATTTGATTCATTTGGATTCCATAGAATCCAGTGAGTCTTCTATGGAAGCATGTCATACATCGAAAGAAAAAATGTGCTAAAACATCATACATAATTGTGATAATTGTTCAGGGGCTCCTTTCACACAATACTGTAGCAGATCTACAAGCTCACGAGTCACGACGCATTGTGAGGTGGTAGATCTTCTAGTGCTATTTACTGAGCACGACACCGGCACGCAACTAAGTATAACTGAGGCTTTAACACATTCTGGGCGGGAACCCCTTTCGGTGTTTTAAGCATGATGTTATACATTTAGCTATTGAAAAATCTTGGAAATATGGCGCAAATCTTTGAATATATATATTCTTTCCGAGCGGGGGGGGGGGGGGGGGGGGGGGGTGGTGTCCCTGAAACAACATATTTTCACATGGGGGGTCGGCGGCCAATTACATATATTTTTGGGGGTACTTGACATGAAAATGTTTGAGAACGACTGACATAGAAACATAAGGTTTCTCAGAAAACTGTCAGGACTTAGAAGACATTTGTGGAATCGTCCTCGGGTCCAAATGACTTAAGACAGCAGGTCGGGCGTGAAGAGAGTGGGTGGCTGTGAGACCACGGAGGATACATTGAGACACTTTAATTATCAGCCTGTAGAAGCCAGAGTGAAGAAGTGATACTCTGTTCAGCTCCTCTAATGGAGGAGGAGGAGGGGTCACACAGACGCAGCTCTCTCATTATCCCTCTGTGTGTGTGTGTGTGTGTGTGTGTGTGCACGCTAGTTCTTATAGCTGAGAAAAGCCATCAGCACTGGCACCACAGCAGTTGCCTCATTAACCTTGCAGAACCGTTGCTTTTGTTGTACATTTTTGCATCGATGTTTGTGCTGTTGTACAAGTTGAGTGAGTGATATCAGCCGATGGGTTGAAAGACACATTTTCCAACCATTTTCGCCCCAAAAAAGGGTGTTTATTGTCAAGTTGGCTTTGTAAAATGTAAATAAATACTTCTATGGGAAAAATGAATGGGAAATTCTCCTGGGCCGCTCGTCGTTCTGAAAGGGGGCTGTACTGGACTGCGACGCTCTATTATCATTACAATCTTAGTGTTTTGCCAATTATTTAGGGGCCCACTTTCAATACCATCGCGGCCCACCCACGGCCTGCAGCCCACTGTTCTATGCTCTACTGAGGTGTACTTAATTACTTCACGTTGCATTGCTGTCCTATCCATATTTAATCGGTTCATCACTCAATCGTCTCTGTCGAGTGGAAACCTCATTTCTCAAACTGTTACTTTTCAGGACTCAAATACTGCAAAAGTTGCAGATCTACAAGCTCAAATCGCGTCACTTTGCAACCGCGTTTTGAGCTTGCAGATCTGTCTATGCACTGTAGTGTAGTATGATCAAATGGGGCATTCATTTACAACAAAAAAACACAGACGGCGACGAAATAAAAGCTCTTTTGGGAATAATTCTTGTCATACTGCAGCATGGGGGGCTAGTCAGAGCAGAGGGAGGATGATGATGAAAGCGAGAGATCACCTCATCTCTTTGCCTGACCCAGCAGAAGTGTGTGTGTGTGTGTGTGTGTGGGTGTGTGGGTGTGTGCGCACTGTGTGTGTGTGTGTGTGTGTGTGTGTGTGTGTTACATAAGCACACAGGTTTTGCGTGTCTGTGTATGTGTTATGCCTTGTCAGGGATTTGACTTCGGGCTGGATTATTTGCTATTAACTGAGACCTGCTGCTTACTTTGACTGACTGATGAGAAGGCTTTTACTTATCCCTTTTCCCCTTTATTATATATATATATATTATTTTTTTGACATGACAGTTTTAATTCTCTCGGCTCTCATGGGGAATTAAATTGAACGCAATGTGACTTTGAACTGAGTCTGAAGCTTATCTGAGTGCATGGGCATGTGTGGATATACATTCTAATACAGTGTGGATATATATTCTAATACTGTGTGTGTGTGTGTGTGTGTGTGTGTGTGTGTGTGTGTGTGTGTGTGTGTGCGCGCGCGCGCATAAGTGTTTTGTATTTGCATAATTACCTACTAGGTGTACTGTATGGTGGATGTTCATAATGTGAATTATGTTACCTTTAATAATTAAAGTGTAATTTTATCCAATCTGTATGGTTATACAATCGGGTGGTTATATTTTGTCTCCCAAAATGAGACATTTAGATCGTGTCAAAGGTCATGTCTCACCTAGACACAGGATCTGACACAAAGTTTGACCTGGTGCTCAAGATTACATTTATCCCCTCAGCAAGCACTGCAGGCTCTATTAGCTCAATGGTGAAAATGTCAGCACAGAGTTCAAATCCGGGGTAGAAGAGGAAAGTTACATAGTATATCTTGTGTGAACATACTTTTCATATTTTGGGTCACCTAAATCTGTAGAAAGCGGAGCATTTACTGTACTGTATGTACACAGAAAGTTTCATGGTGCCTGTTAGATTTTAAAATATCCTATGTGACATTTTGGTGTCTCTTTTAACATTGTATTAGTCTTAAACCCTCTATACTAGTTAGTGCTGCACGACTCTAGCTAAAAAGTTAAATTAGATTTTCCTCCACAAGAATTTAAATGATGATTTTCACACGGTTCAATTTTCTTTCCATGAAAATATTTATTGTCTTTTAGTCTGTAGTTGCTGAACATTACTACATTCAAAATGTGGCACCTGGATCTAACTACTGTGGCTTTAAACGGACAACATCAAAGCTGGACTTAAACTTAAACTGCTCTTAAAGTCTCTCTCTTGTAGGAAAAACACAAGATGTGTGAGGTGACACACCAGTAGCCTATATATGCTGTTCATTTTGTATACCAGTCACACATTGACAAGTCTCACCACTGCTCAGGTGTTGTGCAGTTAGGCCCTTACACCGCATTGATAAATAAGGGCCTAAGACTCCAGTTAGCTTTATCGCCTGCTTTTCCACACACTCCGGGCTAGTGTACATGTACACGCAGACCTCAGGAAATGATAGGGAGCGCTGTTATTGTGGTGCACCTTTCCTGTGTACACATGTACACACACTCTGCCCCTCGCCCACAAGCACATTGGACATGACTTCCACCCACCCCACATTGTGTTAAAAACACACATACACACGCATCTCTCTCTTGTTATACAACAGGTAGTTCTGAGGAAGCAATCTGATTGGTTGAACTAGCTCTCCACCCGTGCTTCAAACGAGCATGATGGCACACCTAATCAAAACATGAAAAAGAGCTGTGCTGGGCAGTCCCCACAGGCTACTAGCTAAGCTAGGCGCTTGCACGGGACATTTTCGGTCGTAGTGGCTACATCTGTCATATCATCTGCGCTGCGTACGGAACTCGCCTATCGTCGAGTTCCTGCAGCAACACAGGCGTGCCATTAATGACGATAATGCACATCCTCTCATATAATATTGCTTAATTCAACCTTTTTTTCGAACACATACATAAATACACGCACACTCGCACAGCTGCACATAGCCAGTGTGTGTCAGAGGAAGTGTTTGTCTGCGTCTCACTCTGACTCACTGGTCCTCCATGGACTATTTCAAGCCTGAACTGAATAGCTAAAAAAAACACGCACACATGGAAACAGATTGTCGCGAATCAAATTTGAGTCACATTCCATTCCTTTATGTGAGATTTATATCTTGCGGTATTGATCATTTTACTTAAGTAAAACATGCGAGTAGCCTACTTCTTCCATCACTGCAGATTCATATGGGAGCTCTCAGCTCAAGCTCAACCAGCTCATTCCATCACATCACATCATGTGTGTAAATCTGCTTGCTTGGTCCTCGTAGCTGTCCTGTACGCAAAAGAGTGGCAGAAGTTCCCCGGGCCATGGTTCACCTAGTCAGAGCTGAGCCAGGGAAAGGGAAACAAAAAGTTGAAATGCGAGCGTTAGTATAAAGTACCTGCCCACCGCCGCTGAGGTTGTGGGTTTGAATCTACCGTGGTGCGTCCGGCTTTGTCGATGGTTTAGACCCGAACACAATTTGGCCCATGTTCGGGGGAGGGAGGCTGGGAAGGGAAGGGTGATATATGTCACTGTGCGTACTACCACAGGCCGGGGGTGGCACCGATCAGCAAATACTCCCAGTAGGACTCCTCACTGGCAGGTGAGTCTGCAGGATACAACAGCAGTGACAATACGGCAATGTGTTTGGGGAGTAATTAATTTATATAAACGACTAAAGTAAGGGTAAATATGGAGATAGGAGGTTTCCCACATGTATCTTGTATCATCTGCTCCACCCTACACTAACGGCTTCTCAGCTTTCCTACTGTGTGTGTGTGTGTGTGTGTGTGTGTGTGTGTGTGTGTGTGTGTGTGTGTGTTAATAAAGAAGAATACCTTTTTTTAAAGAATACTAAAAAGCACTCTCTGTTCATTTTTAAGCGAGGGCAGGATGACCTAGTCTTGTCTATTCAGTTGTAGCACAAATAAATGACCTGGAAAACATTATTGTGCTACAGTGGAGAGTGAGAGAGAGTCCTGTGGGGGAAAAGTTGGGAAAACGCGAAAGAAATGTTCCAACCGAGTCGAACGGACTCACAAAACTGAATGTTACCTCATATTGTAGACTTATAATGGTGACGTCAAGGAAATTCTAACTCTCTTTCTCTGTCTCTCTGTCTCTCTCTCCACCTGCAGCATCCTGTGCCGTCTGTGCCCAATTTCAAGCCATCCATGTCTGTACCAGACTGGCTGCTGGCCATTCAGAACTACATGAAGACTTTACAGTATCCTTTTACTCTCTCTATCCCTCTCGCACGCACACGCACACACACACACACACACACACACACACACACACACACACACACACACACGGGCACGTGCGCATGCTACCATGGCAACAGATGTGCTAAGCCGAGATGACAGGCGAGATGTCAGGTGAATTCCGTTGAGTTTTTACAGTCAACATTTCTTCAGAAAAAGTGTTTTGACGGGTGTCAACATTTACAAAGTAGAAACATTGCGTGTCTCTGCTTCTCACACTCACTGTCTGTATCTGCGACAGCAAACTGTTGTTTGTGCCTATATAGACAGACAGACAGACACTGCATAGATAATAGTTAAAGATATAGAATTAGACACATACAGAACATGCACACATACATAGATCATAGATGGGTAGATGCTATGATTACCCGATGACAGATTACCCTGCCATTGCGAACGCACAAGCTACTATAGTGTGTGCTTAGTGGTGGTCCCAAGCCGGGGTAATTGCGTCAGGAAAGGCATTCGGTGTAAAACGTTAATACAACGGTGAAGAATAAGGATGTAGAAATGTATGACTTGTACGTACTACGTAGATAAAATCCTGTAGTGTGTAGATAGATACTATAGATGGATATTTGTTGTATAAATATGTAGATGGGGGGTAGATGATGGATGGATGGATGGATGGAAAACAATATGCATCCGTCTGTAAATAATCCACAGGGACAAACTGTGGCGACTCAGAAGACAGAGAGAATGTGGGATTGTCCCTAACAATCTGTCACAGATACAACCACACAGGAACGCAGTTCTTTGAGATCAAGAAGAGTCGTCCTCTGTGTGGGTGAGTACAAACGGAGCCCAGCGGAAACGATTTGTAAGATAAATAAAACATAATTAGACGCAGCGGAGCTGATCTGTGTTTGATCCCATTGCTCAATTAACAGCTCTGAATTAATGACGAGATTAATTTATTCTTCTTCTTCTAATTCCTCCTCTTCACTCCTGTCCTCCTGCAGGTTGATGGAGACAGCAAGAGAGATGATCAGGGAGTCTCTGCCAATCAAATGCCTTGAAGCTGTCATCCTGGGAATGTATCCTTCACTGACACACACACACACACACACACACACACACACACACACACACACACACACACACACACACACACACACACACACACACAACTGGGCTGGGTTGGGCTGGAAGGCACCCTGGTGAGTGGAATCAGTTGAGACATGTTGTTGCAATCCCCTCCCCCCCAGAACCCAAAGACCCTTGTTGCTTGGCAGTCAAGGCCAGTTCAAAACATACCCACCTCCTGCTAGCCCAGCATTTCTAGCCAAAGGTCAAAGGGTGTTTTCTGCTGCTCTGAACTTTGGGTAACACCATATTACATGTCAGCCCAATTCGTCTGACGCACTTCTCTACCGTGACATGTAGTCGGTCTAGATAAAAGGAAAAAATGGTAGAGAAATGGATAGGATTATATAATGTAAAAGTTCTCTTTAAAGATAAAGATAGATAAAGGCTGTCTGTGTGTGTGTGTGTGTGTGTGTGTGTGTGTGTGTGTGTGTGTGTGTGTGTGTCAGAGTGGTGTCAGTTTTCATCCACTCTGTGGTTAAAAAGCTGATAGGCCCCAGCGAGAATTGAACTCGCGACCCCTGGTTTACAAGACCAGTGCTCTAACCACTGAGCTATGGGGCCCTGTGTGCTGTATCAGGTGTGTATCTACTGTCATCAATGCTTACAGTAGCTTATATTGTACCTGGTGTCAGCCAATAGAAGGGAGGGACCACACCCAAAGTCACATACCAGCCAGTGAACCATTGTTCCACTGCTGTTACCGTGTCACCCAGTTTACCCAGGAAGATGAGTCATTCATTTTCCTTCTCTGGCTGTAGTGGTAAACTGACACCATGCGCTAATTGATAGTGACAGTTTAGAGAGGGGAGGGGGAGAAGGGTTTGATTGGCATGCCATTCAACAAAGGTTGCACGCTCCAAACAACCAAACCTGCCTCCCCCTTAAAATAAAGAAATAAACGAGACACAGGCTGCCGCTGCACAGGCACTGATAATGGAGTGGATCTCTGACTTTGCATAGACGATAACATGGATTAAAGTTATCTTTTTTTTTTGATGGGCTAGCCCCTCCTATGTACAGCTTTTCGTATCCTATTGACAATGAAAGGAAAATTTACGTCATATGTAGACGAGCAAATCGGCTAACCAATCACATAAATTCAGTTGGCATCTTACATGATCATGGTGAAAAGATGAGTTTTTTTAAACATTGTATCATGGTTAAAAGATAATACCATAAGTTGACAAATGGATTCATGAAGTACACATTTTTTATTGGATGATGTACGACGACAAGAGCGCCCCTCACTTCACACAGGTGTGATTAAAAAAAACACACATAAGCCTCTGTCTGTACGTATGTCTGTAATCCACCTAACTCGTTCGCCTCTCCGACTTCAAATTTGACACACGTTCCACACCCCCACAGGGAGTGCAGTGCCTGGGCTCTGAAAAGGGCCCCTGGCCCCTGCCCAGGACTGATCACACCTGATCACCCCTACATCTCCATATATGGAGCTGGCCCGTTCCGACGTCACAATGATTTGGACTCCATATTTGGTCATGTCTGACCAAGAACTCCATATATGGAGTGACATAAAAGGGACACAGACATAACTGGGTGGGGCATTAATTTCCAACTTGCATTGTTCCCAATGGGCACCGCTCTAGTATCTGTAATTCTGAGAGTGTACTGTACACTCATTTGTACTCTCCCAGAGTTATGGGAGTCGCTGAAATTAAAACGTTTGAGAACCATAGAGGAGAGACAGTGGCGATATGTGTCTGCGTGTCTGCGTGTGTGTGTGTGTGTGACCACGTTCTGTGTGTGCAGAAGTGTCCAGAGACTGTCTGTCTGCTGCCCGTGGGGCCTTCACTTCATCTCTCTATCTCACACACACACACACACACGCACACACACACACACACACACACACACACACACACACAGAGTGCTGGAGTGGCAGAGGAGAGAAACATCCACACAGATTAGAGGAGGAGGAACTGGGAGGATTTGGAGAGAGATGAGCAGTGGAGGAGAGTGAATAATTAATTTGTTAACTCCATATAAACCTCTGTTGATATGGATCTGAAAGTGTTTTGTGCCAGGGACCCTCGGAAGAGAAGATTCATGTAAAAAACAAAAATGGCAGTCCGTGTCAGTGTGTCTTGTCTGTTTGTCTGTACGACTCTCTCTTTCTCTTTGCCTCTCGTCTTGTCCGCCTACATTTACTGTCTGGCTGTCTGCTTGCATTTCTGTTCGCTTTTATTTCACTTGTCTGCGGCTTTTCATTTTAAGTTAACTCTGACTCGAAGGCACGAGTTTTATTCATACTGACTAGTATAGCAAATCAATAAGCTGTTGGATGTGAAATCCCGGCCTCTAGCCCTTCTATAAGTCCCCCCTCTGTCCTGTCCTTTCCCCAGGCATTAATCATGATCATTCTAGTGTCACAGTAGCATTATTATTAGGGCACTACAGTATCTAGTAGTGAGGGTACTGTCCTGTTCATCAGCGTTAAAATGTAAACATAAAAATGGATATAACAGCCTGTGTGATGAAAACATGAAGCCATTTCACCCTCCACTAGTCTTTGCTCTATTGTAGTTAATATGATGATTCACTATATCAGTGTCAAGGACCAACAAATGCATTACACCACCATTGTTTTGTTAAGTTTAGTACAAACCTCTATTGTAACTGTCTATACTGTAGGTGAGGAGATACAGTAGCAGTGGAGAGAGTGAAACATTCTTATACATTCTCTTATTGGGCTAACTTCTACCAGTGAAATAATAGCCTAGTGAAATTAAACTGTTCCTCATTTTGCTGGGGGACCCCCTGGCAGTGGTGTAAAGTAACTATGTACATTTACAGTACAAACATTTCCGGGTCGAGACCCAAGAAAGAGATTAGACGTTTGCCCGGGACCCAAGCTAGTGAATGTGGATGTCTCAAGCTAGCCCAGCATTTGCTGTGCACGAGCTGCTAGCATGCGGCAGCACCATAGCCCGCCGCAGGCCTGTGAAACGTTGCGCGTCTTTCCAGATAACACTTGATAACACTGTGAATAGCCTTGCAGGATGGTGCAGGAGCAGATAGGACTATCATAGCCTTGTGTACGCTCAGATAAACCTGTCAGCGGGTGTAAGGTTGCTGTAGAATAGATAATGTTGTGAGAGCAGAGTCTGAGATTCTTTTGTTGTTCATTGAGGAGCTTTAAAAAAAAATCAATTTAGAGCAGAGTTAGATTAGAAGGCATGTGACCATATAAATTCAAATCCCCAGGCATCGCTACAGAGCGGCGGTTTGAACCGTTAACTAATTAGAGGTAGCCAGTTTGGTTCTCTGTAATAAGGTTGATGGTTTGAATCCTTGGAATGTTGTCGGTAAACTGATTACAACTCCATACAGTGCTAGTCTCACACAGTTCATTTAGCACTAATTATCAGGTCACAGGTGAACCACTTTCCAACCAGGCTTAACTGTCAGACTATCTGTATGATTTAGTGCAGCACTGAGAGTCCTGAAATGGTGCATTGTCATAGCGTTATATTCACCCATTTTAACACGTGTGTTCACACGGCGGAGGAAACCATGCAAGGCACTGACCTGCTCACTGGGAGCAGTTCAGCTCAGTGGATACTACAAACAGGAGTATCTGGGGATCGAACCGGCAGCAACCTTTCGATTCCCAAATTGTGTCTGGCACTCCACCTCCTGAGCCACTACCTCCCCCAGTATTTACGTCGCGGCGTAGAGAATGTTCAGTTAGCTTTCCCCTTTTGCAGTTGTTCTGTGATGGAGATCCTGTCAGAACATCTCGTGGCCCAATTCATGTCCTGGTGCACATGAGTTGAGAATGGTTTAGCTGCCGACCCATTCTCAACTCATGGTTAAAAGGAACTCCGACCTGAAATCTACAGCACGTTCCTGCTGTAGATGTTTAAGATGTTAATAATAATAATATCTGGGATTTATACAGCGCTTTTCACTACTACTAGTACTCGTACTACTACTAGTACTAGTAGGAAAATAAAATAAAAGATAAGAATTAAAAGTAAGTAAGTTGAAATCAAGTCAACTCGGGAAGGCTTGTCTAAACAAATGTGTTTTCAGTGCGGTTTTGAACATAGGGAGGGAGAGGGAGCATTTCTGATATGTTCAGGGAGTGCATTCCAGAGGGAGGGGGCAGCCATAGAGCAGGCCCTGTTGCCTTGTTGTTGTTAGTGTGGTCAACCAGACTAATATAGTAATTGCCCGACTTTATTTATTCCGTATAAACCTTTTGGGGTACCTGACTGTGACGTCTTGTGGGTCAATGTTTTTTGACCCAATTGCGGCATTAAACAAACTGCCCCGCCGATACGATGGTTCTGTACACAGTGGGGACCTCATGTTTTTGCTGCTACGATACATACGCATCAAACGGGGCATACGCAAAGTAACCACAGTATACCACTAATCAATTTACAAATTACGAGGCATTTCCTTTAATCCACATATACGTCACCATCGAAAACGTCACTCATGCGTATGACGTAATGACTACTTGATATGGCAGTGGTGTCAGATTACATACATGTATACATAGGGGCATTACCTTTAATCCTCCCGACACTAAAACATATTGTCATTACGTCACCATCGAAAACCAAGGCACTCGACAGAGTGACTACTTGTATCATCATCATACTGTACTTAGCGAGCCTGCTCGAGGGAAATTCCCAGAATTGCACATTTCTAGTTGTTGTTTTGGGAAACGGATATGAATGTAGCTTTTTGACCTGAGAGAAGAGTACTTAGCCTGCAGCTCCAGTAGCTATAGCTCTTGACGGTGGAGGAGGCAGCAGTGCAAGACCAACGGTGCAACAATGAACCCCATACAGTATATGAAAGTGATCCTCTGTGTTTGTCTCCTCTATCTAACAAAAACTTACATCATCCCATTCCTCACAAGTCTTTAAAATGTCAAATAGAATGTACCGTTTAAACTTACCCATTATAGTGTTTTTGGCTATTTGTGTGTACCTTCAAGTACAGACAGTGCTTTTATCCTCCCTTTCATTGTATTAAATGGATACTGTAAATATTCATATATTTCAGTTTGTTAAACTACCATGTGAGGAAAACAACACATTATTTAAAAAAATAAACGTTAATTATTGATAACAAAATCTGGCAACACTACATTCTATAGGCTGCTAACCGCTTGTTTTCATGTCAACCAGTGTGGCGGTCTTTGTCTCTTTGTAACTTAGCGATAACTTTCACTTCCCCAGGCATTTCCTGGTTACGGACTGTTTATGTGCTGTGTTTGTTTACAGCCTGGGGGTTTATTGTTTATACATTAGCATCCCCATTAGTAGGCACGTGAATGCCAGATGGTCCTCCTGGGGTCCCTACAACAAACAGTTTGTGCTTTACAGTCTCACTAATGGCTGAGATGAAACAAGTCGAGTCAAATTTAAATGACACATTTTGTATGATGGGAGTAGACTCCATGTGCAAAAGTGGCAAGCAATCAATGTGCATTTATATGGCTCTACATGTTCTCACTGTACAGCAATTTGAACACGATGTGGAAAGGAATATTGTCCTAGTTTTTGCCAAATCTTTGACAAATTGTCTTTGGATGTGAGACTCAAATCCTTGCTACTGAAGGTACCTGGCACAACATTTCGTTTGGATGGGGGTCGATCCGCGGCTAAATACAAATAATTTCCATGGTCCTTGAAGGTTGGTGAAGCACTGTGCTAGACCAGTGGTTCCCAAAGTGGGGCCCGGGGACCCCCAGGGGTCCTTGAGGGAGTTCCAGGGGGTCCCCAGCTAAATGATAGTTATAGGAACCAAATGGTTCCATTTGTACACTCTCAGAGTTAAATTAACATTGATTTTACAATATAAATTGGGGTCTCAGATAGGAATGCTGATGAGGGGATGCTGCACCTCTCCACTAAGCCTGAGAGGGAACACAATTAACTCTTGTCACCAATGTTGACAAATTCTCAGCTGAAACACTTACTGTATGATGAAACAATTATGATGACATGGTCAGAATAGGGACCCTATACTATAGGGTTGAACCCTATAGTATAGGGTTGAACCCTATAGTAGGGCCTATAGGGTTTAACTAGCCATGTTTTACCCTGCTGTAGGTTTTAACCTCAACTGGAAAACAAGCTACAGAATCAGCCTAGGGGTTCATGCTCCTTTTGGCCAGAAATCTTAACCAGCGTTGAACATCATTGTTCTCCTGATGGTAGTGGATTAATGTTATGGCATTTAACGTCCTTATCAAAGTGGTTTTAATGTGGGCTGGAGCAAGCCACCATTAGACTAAATTGAACTAAAACACACGTCATTATGTAAGCAGTCATGAATGTTAGTGTCACTGTCTGGAATGGACCGCAAACTCTCAGATTAGAATTAGGAGCTGGCTTAGTTGAGTGGCAGCTGGTTGTACTTTTAGCAGAAAGCTGGAAAGAATATGACTGAGGACAGATGCTACATTGTTGTTGTTCTCATGTGCTCTACTGCAGGGATTCTCAACGTTTTTGGCTGGGGACCCCGTATGCTTTGGCCATGTCTCGTGACTCCCGCCACGTCCCCCTCCCCACCTCCGATACAAATTGACCACTACAATAACCTTAATAATAGAGGAAATACATAATAAATACTGAAACCAGATATAATCATTAAGGAAAGTTTATGCAGGTACTATGTAAAATAATCTGGGGGCGCCCCAAAATTAATTGAAGACGCCCCGACCAGTCCCGACCCCCAGTCACTCATTTTAACCATATTTATACTTTGGCTAAAGACAAATCTACAAGCTTTTGCAAAGTGAGGCACTGTGAGTTTTTAGATTTAATTGATATATCCACCTTGGGAAACAGCGTTGTAAACAGCACCTCAGTGCTTTTTGCAGGGTTTCTATGGCAACCATTGCCGCACCCACCTGCTGAGAGAGAGAGAGAGAGAGAGAAACATGAGGTAACGTTCAGCTTTGTGAGTCGGTTCGACTCGACTCACTAGAGAAATTCCTAGAGAAATAGAGTTATCTGCCTCCAAATGTTCTGCATCAAAGTGTGCTCAGTTAATGGTCCATGGACACACACATTGTGATGGTCCTGCGGTTGTTTGTACTGCTGTGTTTTCATCAAATATTCACACGGGCCAGGCCAGGTCATCCAAGCTGTGGAGATGATGAACAGGTCCGCTGGCCAATGGCTGGGCTCCTCTGTGGGGAGAGTGAATCGCGATGGTTGGCTGGTGGTGACAAGCAGGCGAAGTGTGTGCTCGTGCATGTGTGTGCGCGTGCGACGTGCGTGAACAGCTTGTATTGGCTGCGGCGCTGCACGGAACACAAGGTTGAACAGATTGCTACACTTGGAGCAGCCACAGTGTCGAAGCACTGAAGGATAATTTACAGTATGTCGTACTCCATCACGCCACCGCCTCGCTCGCTGAAAACAACCCATCTCCAAGTGAGAAACGCCACCCATCCATCACCACTACCACTACAGCACTGCTACACATTCAACCCTACCACTATCACCACTACAGGCAGCACTGCTACACATTCAACCCTACCACTATCACCACTACAGGCAGCACTGCTACACATTCAACCCTACCACTATCACCACTACAGGCAGCACTGCTACACATTCAACCCTACCACTATCACCACTACAGGCAGCACTGCTACACATTCAATCCTGACCGTGTAAAAACATTCAGTGTGTCACTGACACGTTGTTATGGATCCATTTAATTTTTTTTGTTGCAATGCCTACATTTTGTTTTTAATTATGATGAAAACCTGCAAAACCTGTCAGTCCGTCCGTCCTTCCGTCATGCCTCGTGACACGCCACCATATATGGCCGTGACCTTGGATAACCACCATACATGGAGAAGACTGGATCATCACCTAGATCTGCATATGGAGCCGGCCAGCAACTCTACATCTGACCTCAAACCCTTAGATCTCTTTATATGGAGCTGACCTGTTCTGACATTACATAATATGTTGATCCTCCCCACCTGCCCTTCCTCTTCGATGTCTCCCTTTTGACTGATACCCGTCCATTCAAACTCTAGACGGGCCCACCCCATTGTCCAAATGTATTAAAATCTTTTGAAAACAGCCGATCTACAAGCTCACAACGCGTTGTGAGCTTGTAGATCGGATATAGATAGATAGATAGATGGATAAATGTACAATATTCTCCTACGAGATGTAATTGGAGAATTGGAAGATTGGAGGTATTCCAGTAAAGTAAAAAAACACCTCAAAACCTACCTTAAGTGCAGCACTTTCCACCACCGATTGGGGGTACACGACGTGCCCCCATTTGAGAAGCCCTGCCTTCCTTAACTGACCCTCCTCCAGCTACCTGACCAACGGCCTGACGTCGCTGGAGCGCTTCCCCATCAGCTTTAAGACACACTTCTCCGGCCACTGCTTCCACCACGTGGTGCTGGGCGTCTACTTCAACGGGCGCTACGGCGCGCTGGGCATGAGCCGGCGCGGAGACCTCATGGACAAGCCGCTCGTCCACCGCACCCTGGGGGAGCTGGTGGCCGAGTTCGAGAACTCCTACAAGAAGTACCAGCACACGCTGAAGAAGGTAGAGGCGGGTGTGTGTGTGTGTGTGTGTGTCTGTGTGTGTGTGTGTGTGTGTGTGTGTGTGGTGATGGAAGAAGTACTCACATCATTTTTTACTTAATGTACCCTATTGTGGAAATGGTCTGTATTGCAAGTTCGGTATTCAAAGTTTACTTGAGTGTAGTACAAAAGTGTTGGCATCAACATGTACAGTGAAGGTACCAAGACAAAAGTACTCCTTATGCAGAAGGTCCCGTTTCACGAGTTTTAAAATGTTTAGAAAATAGCAGACTCATCACCTGTGTGAGGCTGTAACTCTACGACGCATGACATGCCATGCAGGTGTTTCACCTGCAGTGACATCATTCTGTCTGCGGGGGCGCTACTGCAACTTGAGCATTTCCACAAGATGTATGAACTCCTCTCTCTCTCTCTCTCTCTCTCTCTCTCGGTTTATTGGCATGAGAAAACGTACGTTTACATTGCCAAAGCAGAAGTGGAACAAGACAATCAAATTAAAACAATGTATTTACAAATAAATATTGGATATAAAAAGGAATTAAATGAAGGTGTCTCTCTCTCTCTCTCTCTCTCTCTCTCTCTCTCCCACTCCAGGTGAAGATAGGCCTCTACGTGCCCCACGACCCTCATGTCTTCCAGCCAATCGAGTGGAAGCACCTGGTGTTGAACGCGGCGAGGCTAGGAGCCCAGGAGATGAGGAAAGAACTGGAGAAACACGGCCGAGACATGAGGATGAAGGCAAGCAGCACAAAACCCCACACACACACATGAGGATTACACCCCAACAACCAAACACACATGAGGATGACACCCCAAACCCCACACACACACACACACACACACACACACACACACACACACACACACACACATGAGGATTACACCCCAACCCCACACACACATGAGGATGAAGGCAAGCAGCACAAAACCCCACACACACACATGAGGATTACACCCCAACACAGTTCGAAATGGGGCGCAAAACGGCACATTTTGAACTGCTATTGATCTGCTATTGTTGCTGTTTTTGCATTTGAGTCCTGACAAGTAACCATTTCTGAGATTTCCGCCCGACAGGGAAGATATGTAAATCGTGAAACTTCCACATGAACAGCCATGTGTGAAAGCCAGATGAAAGTCTAAAGTCTAAAACGATGAATATGAATGTTGTACACAGTGAAAATCTCAATGAGGTTTAACACAAAAATAGAAAATCTGCAGGTCCCTTTCTGCCAGAGTTAAATTAACACTGAATATTTTGCTGTTTGGTGACTGACACACATACTGTACCAAAATACCCTTACAGCGTCACCTCGCAGTGGCTTAAGGTGTGTGTGTGTGTGTGTGTGTGTGTGTGTGTGTGTGTGTGTGTGTGTGTGTGTGTGTGTGTGTGTGTGTGTGTGTGTGGGTAATTGCAATTCAGCAAGATATCATTGCTGTCTGGCAGAAACCTCTTATCTCCGTGTTCTAACTTTTGTGTTTTCTCTTAAATGAACGCCCTACTTGATCATACTACCAGCGTCACACAGAAGTGTAAAAAAAAGTGTCACAAACGTGTCAGAAGTAGCAGATCTGCAAGCTCGCATTTTGAGCTTGTAGTTCTGCTACTTTCGCTGTTTTTTAATATGAATCCTGAGAAGGATTTGTGACATGAGCCTTTCCACCCGACAGAGACGATATGTGGGTCAGTGTACTCACTCCCAGCTGTCACACACAGTGACAGCCTTTAGTCAGCTGTTCTGTGGGTTTGTCTGGGACTTAAACTGTAATTGATTATAAGCCATATAAAATGAATTGATTATAAATAGATTGTGTGTGTGTGTGTGTGTGTGTGTGTGTGTGTGTGTGTGTGTGTGTGTGCGTGCTTCCATAGCAGACATGGAATGTGAAGAACTCATGAGACCCACAGTTAAAACATGGAACCATATATAAGATTCACACACACACACACACACACTCTAACATGTTGACCCATATTATTATGAGAAGCATGTGAGTAATGTGACCAGCTGTAGAATATGAGCTATATCCTGTTTTCTGCCCTGCACCCCGTCCAGGAAACCACCAGTGTGTGTGTGTGTGTGTGTGTGTGTGTGTGTGTGTGTGTGTGTGTGTGTGTGTGTGTGTGTGTGTGTGTGTGTGGGGATGTGTGTGTGTGTGTGTGTGTGTGTGTGTGTGTGTGTGTGTGTGTGTGTGTGTGTGTGTGTGTACAATGAGTCACAAGTTTTGTTCTTTTAATGATAGCTTCAACCGATGTATTCATCACACACACACACACACACACACACACACACACACACACACACACACACACACAGAGAGAACCGATGAAAAACAGACTGGCATAGAGAGGGAATTACACACAGGCACACAACTTCACAGATTCAAAACACAGTACACAAAACAATCAGTACTGTTTTTTCGTAAATGAACGCCCTACTTGATCATACTACAGCGCCACACAAAAGCGTCGCAAGTAGAAGATCTACAAGGTCGAAACGCTGCAAGAAAAGACTATTATCCGTGAGTTCAGTTCAGTGGTGTGAGGCTGTGCAGTAACTCTACCATGCATGCCATGCATGCAGGCGTTTCACCTGCACTGACATCATTCTATCTGCGGGCGCTACTGCAACTCAAGCATTTCCACAAGATGTCTCTCTCTCTCTCTCTCTCTCTATCTCTCTCTCTCACATACACTCTCTCTCTCTATCTCTCTCTCTCTCTCTCTCTCTCTCTCTCTCTCTCTCTCTCTCTCACACACACACACACACACACACACATACACTCTCTCTCTCTCTCTCTCTCTCTCTCTCTCTCTCTCCCCTCCTCTTCTTTGTCTTTTACCTGGATTATCCAGGTCAAGGTCAGCCACTATAGTTACTATTGTCTCTAACACTCACACACTCACACCAGCCACACATCAGCCACCCTCGTGGTCTGTGCTGCTACTGGAGAGGATATTGTCTCTTCCATTGTTTCATTGTCTCTCTGGTTAGTTTTTGTTCTCTGTTTAACGGTCAATAACGAACTCATTATGGTCTCTACAATAATAGCAAAGAAGATGTCAAGTAGTAAACCCATTGAAGCGCTTTCAAATGGTAAATGGTAAATGGTGCATTTATATAGCGCCTTTATCCAAGGCGCTTTACATAGATTGTGCATTACATTCACCCTTTCATACACCGATGGCAGCGGAAACCATGCAAGGCACCAACTAGCACATCGGGAGCAATTAGGGGTTCAGTGTCTTGCTCAAGGACACTTCGACAGTAACTCTGGGGGAGCCCGGGTTCGAACTGGCAACCTTGCGGTTCCCATCCAGGCACTCTACCCCTGAGCCACCGCCAACAAAGCAGCATTGAGAGCAGGGAGATCGGCTTGAGTTTCAGCTCAATCATCTTCCTGGGTCCTTAATTTAAGAGGGGTTGTGGTTCAACGCGGTCCCCAGGAAAATGTTTGAGGGGGGGGGGGGGGGGGGGGGTTTAAGCCAGTGAAGCCACTGCTCATCTGCCTATAGATCTCTGTGAGGTGCTGGAGTCACAAAAGTCCAGAAACGGGTTATTTTTTTATTGCTGTACAAAAATAGATAGACGTACTTAATACATCTATCTAACAAGAAACGCATTCTTCAAAAATGTTTCAAGATATATTTTTATTTAATGTTAAACAATAGGGGGTAGATATAGATGACAGAGGTCACAGATCCACATTGGAAGCATTATTATATACAGTATACACATATACACATTATTCTGGTTTCTTTTCCAGGAAATTGCTTCTTATTTTTCTTTTCTTCTTTTTAATCTGCCCATATAAAGGGATCTAACCATTATTAGAGAGAGAGAGAGAGAGAGAGAGAGAGAGAGAGAGAGAGAGAGATACATCTTGTGTTAGATCCCTTTATATGGGGAGATTAAAAAGAAGAAAAGAAAAATAAGAAGCAATTTCCTGGAAAAGAAAAAGTAATTTCCTGAAAAATAAACCAGAATAATGTGTATATAATAATGCTTCCAATGTGGATCTGTGATCTTAGACGAGAGTACATCAATCCATAAAAACTGATATTAGGGTTGCCTTGACTACACAGGATATTGCAAAATCACAAAAGAAAGGGGTTAAATGTATCGTTCCACTGGCTTTCTTTCCCAAATTGCCGTGCAGAAACCGCCTATAAACCTATTTCAACGTATGTTTTTTGAGTGGTGCAACCACTCCAAGGAACAGCAATGTCCGTGTTAACCTATGTGACTATGTGTGTGACTATGTGACTATGAGTACCAGTAGGGGCAAAAGTGCCGCTGTTGTGCGAGAAACAGAGAGAGAGAGAGAGAGTGTTGCACTGTTGCCTAGTGCTAATTACAGAGAGAGAGAGAGGCAGGGGGAGAGGGGAGTTGCACCACTCAGTTCACACAGGTGTGATTTTGTTATATACCGATGCCCTATTACTAATACATTTTAATAGGGCACAACATGTGTGCTTGTAGATACATTTTGGACATACAAGGTTTCAACCCGACAGAGATGATAATCATGCCGCGGTTAGAAAACCTCTTTATGTCCATATTTTAACTTTTCCTCTTTTATTTTTTAAATTGGCGTCCTACTGCAGCGTCACACAAGAGCATCAAAAAGTAGCCGATACGAAAGCGCGAAATGTGACGCAAAGCGACACGTTTGGACTTTCGAGCTTGTCCATCTGCTACTTTAGATGCTTTTGGATCCGAATCCTGAAAAGTAAAAAAAGATTATGAGGCCCCTACATACAGCACATAGTGACTTTCTGGATTTCCTTTAGTGTCTTTAAATGCTTTTTTAAGCTTTTTCTTTAAAAGCACCTTGAACTGACTATAAATGTCCTATAAAAAATAAAGCCTTGCCTTAGGCATTACAATCGCACACACAAACTCAGTATTAGCCTTGTTTCAGTAGCAGATCTGCAAGCTCGAAATGTGTCGCTTTGCGCCACATTTAAAAACACAAAGAGTTAAAACATGTACTGTATACATGAGAGGTTTCTGCCTGTCATATTCACGGCATCGTCGTCACGGTCTCTGCATTCTGCTTGTTTCTCTTTCAGATCCTCAAATCCTCCAGCGCCCAATCACCAATCAAAGAACGCAGCAGGGGGAAGTCCTTATCGCCACGGCGGCGACAGAGCAGCCCCCAACGCAGACACCGCAGAGACAAATCGTACGTGTTTTCCCGCTGTGTGTGTGTGTGTGTGTGTGTGTGTGTAAGAAGTACTCACATTTTTCATCAATATTGCAGTGTACAAATAGTACAAAAGTACAAAGATATTGGTCTCATTGTGCAGAAGGTCCTATTTCACAACTTTTCAAATGTATAAATGTATACAAATCTTTTGAAAATAATTGGCCAAATGGCCAAAATGTATAGAGCTGAAGTGGTTAATGTATGTTTTGTAATAATAATACAAATCTACGAAGTAACTATAAAGAAAGTTGTCAAATAATTGTAGTGGAGTAAAAGTATAATACTGCCTCTGAGTTAAAATGGAAATACGGTGTCATTTTCCGGGGGTCCTTGAGGGGCCTCCGCTTCCACGGGGTCCCCAGAAAAAAGTTTCAACCATTTGTAACACTACTTATACTGTGTATTAAAGAATAGGTGATCTACAAGCTCACAATGTGAGCTCCTAGCTCCTCTTTTGAAGTCAGGATTGGCAGGATGAGATGACCAATAACTAGTTGGAAATTAATAATATGACACCTGTGTGCTTATTTGACACAGAACTGCCCCCTAGTGGTGTAACATCTGCAGGGCATGTAGAAGGTGTGTGTGTGTGTGTGTGGGGGTGTGTGGGTGTGCGCGTGCAAGGAAACACTGCAGCAGACTAGGGTTACATACATGAGCTAAATCGACCTACAGCTGACACTGAAGAAGAGCGTGCAGTGTGTGTGTCATCTGTTGTATCACAGGGCAGAAAAGACAGTTCTGTTAAGCTGACACCAGTTGATGGCAATGTTAGTGTGTGTGTGTGTGTGTGTGTGTGGGTGTGTGTGTGTGTGTGTGTGTGTGTGTGTGTGTGTGTGTGTGTGTGTGTAGCTAGTCTGCAGCTGTTGATCTAATGCAGGTCATGTATCAGTCTAGCACACAGCTGACAACACTAGGGGGAAACGTGTGTGTGTGTGTGTGTGTGTGTGTCTGTGTGTGCAAACTCGTATCAGTTGACACAGAACCTAAAAGGCAGAGCCTATGCATCCAATCATTGGATGAACAAGCTGATTAGTCAAATATTAGTTATAGCCATACAGTGTTAACCGTACTATAAACCTATCATAATAACATACTCTAATCCTACTCAGAATTGAAGAAACCTCTGTCCGTCCGCCTATCCGTCCTCATCCATTTTCTCCTCAGCGGGTTGACCAATAGTTCTCACATGCATTGGCATTGGCAGAAAACTCTTTATTTCCATATTCAAAAAAGAAAATTGTCTCTGAGTGAGGGGCTCAATGCAGTGTGTTGTGAGCCTGCATATTGACTATTTCTGGCAAAGTGGTTTGGTGTAGATAATGTGTGCTTGGAGCAGTCCTGTAAGAGGCTATATAATCATTGTCGACATTAGCTTCCAGCAGCCAGGGCTTGTGAGAGCAGAGCAGAGCTGGCTGTGAAAATGACATGCTGATGCTGTTGATGGAGTGTGTCCAGCAGAGAGTGCTCAGCCTTCAGCTAGATGTAAATGTAAATTAGTACCAACAACAGAAAGTGACACGAAGGGATGTCGTCTTAAGAATCATTGTCAAGTGGATGGCAGAGTTTACGCCACAACTACGACAACAAATACAACTGTGAATTGTATAGTTATCGTTATAGATGTCGTTACTGTCAAGGCAAAAACCTCTTATCTCCATATTATAACTTTTCTTCTTTTTTTTTAAATCAGTGCCCTACTTGATCATACTATTGTACAACGTCACACAAAAGTAGCAGATCTGCAAGCTGGAAACGTTTTGAGCTTGTCAAATCTACTAGTTTTGCTATTCTTTCATTTGAATCCGCAAGTCAAAAGTAACAGTTTCGGGCATTTGTGGTTTACAAACGACTGTGATTAATGCTTATTGTTATAAATATAGTGCTTGGTGTGAACAGCCCTTTCGAAGCTTTTAATGTTTTTACAGGATGCATGTTGTTTCTATTCATCCACACGATTCAGAAAATCCTATCTACTGATTTCTTCAGCCCACAACAAACCAGATCAAGTACATTAATTTCAATCATCTCAAGTGGATAAGCTTGACACTATAGCGCAGGCAGGGCATTCAATATGAATGCAGTGGCTGCAACAACATTGTGCTAACACAAGGCTCTGTTAGCTTAGCTAGCACCATCTGTGTCTCACAATGCTATGTTTATCCTCCTGCACTGTAAAAGCCTGTGTGTTACTTTATCTCAGATTTAAAACCGACCCCTTACGAGTCCATAGTTGCACCCTCAGAGTGAATTGGATACTCAGGATTTTTACCCACTCTGTGTTCTCAAACAATTCCCTGACTCTCTCTCTCTCTCTCATCCTCATTTTTTTCTAATTTCTTTGTATCTGTCCATATCTCTCATCATTTGTCGCACGCACGCACGCACGCACGCACGCACACACACACGCACGCACGCACGCACGCACGCACGCACGCACGCACACACACACACACACACACACACACACACACAGCAAGGAGTGAGTGATGAGCTGGCTGAAGGCTGTGAGGTCTACAGGTGTCTTTGGAAGGATGGAATCAATAGCACTAAATCAGAGAGAGAGAGAGTGATTAGAAGGTGAATACACGGAAGTGGAAGAAAGAAGAGAAGGGTGAATAATGGAGAGAGTGGAAGGAGGCTAACGAAAGAAGAGGAGAGAGAGGGAGGATGGAATGAGAGAAGAAAAGAGAAGTAATAAGGGAGGAGGGAACCTGTCAGCTGTCCAGCTGGCCTCTCCTTCTTTCTCCTCTATTCATCTTCTCTCCTCTCCTCTAATGTCCTGTCCTCTCAGTAGATCAGCTTAAAGAAGTAACACTCTCTTTGATGTGCGAGCTCAGAGAGAAAGGTGTGTGTGTGTGTGTGTGTGTGTGTGTGTGTGTGTGTGTGTGTGTGTGTGTGTGTGTGCGCCTGTGCGTGTGCGTGTGTGTGTGTCAGGGAGATTGTCTGTGTACAGTTAGTATGCGCTTGTGCTAGAAGGCAGACGTGTGTAGGGCGGGGGGGGGCTGACAGTGAGATTAAAAAGTGATGACTTTCTTGCAGAGGCTCCTCTCTCTCTCTATACTACGTTGTAGCTCTGTCCCTCGTTCTCTCCTCCTATATCTCTCTGAACTCCTTTCCCTTTCGCTGGCCATCGCCCCACTGTCTTCAATTCCATTCCACCCGTTCTCTCTCTCTCTCTCTCTCTCTCTCTCTCTCTCTCTCTCTCTCTCTCTACTGCAAGGTTTCTCAAGGTGAGTGCCGTGACACCCTAGAAATGAAAAATCTGAAAGTGATGCAGAAAATTGTTTACTGTGCTATGTACAGTATCTAACAGCGTCTGTTTCTCTGTTGTCTGTCTGTCTGTCTCTCTGTCTCTCTGTCTGTCCGTCCCACCAGGCCCGCCTCGGTGGACAGGAAACCCCCAGAGCTCAGCATGCTCAGCGACGGCTACCAGATCCGGATCTGAACCTCCGAGCTCTCGCTCTGCGTTCGTATCCTGCCTCTATGAATCCTCTTCCTCATTTCCACCTTGGTAAACCAGCCTCCCTGACGAGTCCTTGTCCATCCACTGGCTCGCTCTTTTCCGCTAGCCTCACCTCTCCAAACTGCCGACGGTAAATGGAACACAGGGAGTCACTTCCAATGAGAAGATCCGGCAGAAACCGGCTGAACGTTTCCTGTATGCCAGTGTGTGTGTGACGGGTCTAAAGGGTCTTTCGCGTGGGGAGTTGGACCTGCGCGCTCCTCACGTGAACAGGCGTGTTTACACGCGTCCCGCGAGACGAAACGGGCGACAGTTTCCCAGGAGTGTCAGATTGCACCACACGCTTCCCTATGTAAACGCAGGCCTCTCGATGAGAGTACATTTTTAGGCGCATGATCAATTGCTTCCCGGGTGAAAAGGCCGTAAGCCATGCAGGTGTTCTTTCTTATTCAGAGTGACCTCCAGTGGAAGATCGCTGTCGCTACGACCGTTTTCTTATCTCTTTTTCTTAGGCGGCATCTCGTGTTGTGAGCTTGTAGGCCATCTGTTTTCATGTAGAGGGGAAAAAAGAAAGGAACAGACCTACCGGTACATTTGAATTATTATATGTCAAATTATTATGACTTTAATTAATTAAATTATAACCGAGACTAACGCCCCTTTCACACTTGTAAATGGTGCATTTATATAGCGCCTTGATCCAAGGCCCTTTACATAGATTGTGCATTACATTCACCCATTCACGCACACATTCATACACCGATGGCGGCGGAAATCATGCAAGGCACCAACCAGCACATCAGGAGCAATTAGGTGTTCAGTGTCTTGCTCAAGGACACTTTGACACTAACTCTGGGGGAGCCTGGGTTCCAACTGGCAACCTTGCGGTTGCCATCCGGCCACTCTACCCCTGAGCCACCACCGCCGGCGAACATCGGCAAACATCTTTGGAGGATCCCCTCTCTGGAGGGTCCCCCTGTCAAGTGAGGGTCCCCCTCACTTGACATGTCTGTCTGTGCCAAAGCACTGAAAACAGCTGCTCAACCTTGTGCCACACAGAGGGCCTGTTGTGTAACTTTATTCGCCACTATTATAATTAATGTATGTATTTCCAATCACCACATACCCCTGAGGCCTGTGTTTTCGCCCTTGCGCCCAACCTTGCAGGGTGCCAAGGTTTTTGTAGTGCAAAAGTGGGCTTAAAGTCTAAAAGCCACATTAGCCTACTAGAAGCCATATTGCGCTGCAAGTGGCCATGCTGAGCTCCCAGTGCTGTCGCTTGGCGACGATACCAAATGAGCTACAAACAGAAGCTAACGAACGAAGACCATTTCTGTTCCATCTTCCTGAAGGGCTTTGCGAATAGGGAGCGAGAGAGTGCTTTGAAAAGTGCCGGCATCGCATAATGAGATCGTAACGGATCACAGCGGGCCTGTTTAGAATGTGGAGGGCATGATCGTTGCAGCATGCTGAGAAATGAAATGTGGAGGACATGATCGGTGCTGCGTGCTGAGAAATCAAAGACCGAAAGGCGAATACGAGAGAGTGAAGACGTGAGAAGGGAGCGGGAGAGAAAGGGAAGAGAGGGAGGGATGAAAGGAGACAGAGAATGGAGGAGAGGAGAGCGAGATACAGTGGGAGAGTTCAGCAGAGATCATTAGAACTGATGCTGCGACAAAAAAATCTGCTCTTCCTCTCTCACTCTCACTCGCTCGCTCTCTCCTTTTCTACTCGATCTGAAATCAAGGGGAAGCTTCGTATCGTAGGACTTGGCTAGTTTGATCTTTTCAATTATTATCAGCGATATCCTTCTGGGAGAGGTCATTGATAGTACTGTACATGTCATTGAAGACATTAAAGCAAAAGGCACTCACTCACAGAGGCGGGTTGTTGTCTTGTCTGCAGGGGTCATCAATATGTCCATATGTGTGTCCATGGCAAAGACTTGTCTGTGGGAAAGTTTTGATTTTATTTCATTATAATACCCAATTACTGAATGTCAAGTCTCCGGGGTTTTATTCAAAATATATATGACAATGATGTACTACGATATTATGCCACATAGGTTATGAGTCCACTACTACTAGTGGTTCTCAAACATTTTATTTGCAAAGACCCCATAACTCTGAGAGTGTACAAATGGTTCCATTTGTACACCTTCCATTTGTACACCTTACAAATGTACAAATGTACAAATGGTTCCATGTGTACACTCTCAGAGTTACAGACCTGTTATGGTCATTCAGGGCTATCTCTTTATGTGTTTCTGGTAATAATACTCATTTTATATGTCCGTGGCAAGAATTGAGTTTTGGCCAAAAAATGTCCATCACCAAGCCAACATGGCGATGGCCCCTGCTTGTCTGTTTTCAGCTCTGTGAGGCTTTGATGAAGTACCCAGTGGCCTATACCAGTGTGTCCTGCGCTGCACACGGCGCATTGAGCAAGTTATGATAGGGGTTGTTCCTAAAGATGAGATATATTAATATTACGATTATTTTTAGATTCTCCTATTGAGGCCTTTTTTGAATGATTCACGTGCTTGGAATCTCATGTCAGACACGTCTGCTGTACCGTTTAGTTTCTGGACCTTCAAGGTCGTCGCTGTCGGGCAGAAACCTCCATATTCTAACTTTTTGTGTATTTTTTTGTTAAATTAATTTCTTTTTGAATCCTGAAAAGTAACAGTTTCGGACACAATGAGGTTTCCTCCCGACAGAGACGATATGCGAGGCAGTCTACGCGTATTTGCGTTACATTATCAAAATCCAGAGAATGTATGGGATTATTAGTTTGAACTCGCACACGCCGATGTCTCATCCGCTGTCAACAGTTTTGCTTCCACATGAATGAGTGTCGAGGACGGTTGTGACAGGCGCTGACAAGCGTCCGTCGCTGTTTAGTTGTTGTTTAATGTTCGGTTGTGTCTTTTACCTCGAGGACAGGTTGTGTCCATCCATCTGAAACTGAAAATTATGCTGTCAGGTGTTTTGTTGTTGTTGTAGCTTTTTGCTTTGACAACAAGCTATGCACGCAAAGAGCTAATCAACGTTTATGGAGGGGGTAAATTTTTTTACAATCTAAAGTCTTCCACAAGCCAAATAAGAGGAATGATAAATCATATGGGTGCAGGGGTCCATAGATTAATTTACAGTACACAGCTGGGGATCCGTTTTTAACTTATACTGTATATTGTATACTTTGCATACTTTTGTAAAAGAGTATATATTTAACCACTTCGCTTCCCAATTTAGAAAAAACTAATTCTTAAAAAAACAGTTCTTATTTTTAAATGTCAAAGAATTTCCAAAAAGTTGCATAAATGGAAGATCTATAAGCTCACCACACGTCTTGATGCAATGCATTTTGAGGTGTTAGATTGAGCTATTTTTTAAATAGGTCGACTGTATGGTTAGTACCATACACTATAATAATTGCATATTTGATAATCCCAATAATATACCCCGCCCCCCCACTCACCCTCTATGATTCAATGTGGCTTCTCACCCTAAATACAGTATAGAAGTACACAAGGAAAGGTACTGCATCAGATTCTGTGTCATCATGATAAATGTAGTTTAACATCATCTCAATACTAAAGAACAACCATAGGCATAATCACTGTTACTCACCAAGTTCAGTAAATGCAGACAGACATTTAAGACATATCAACTGAATTTACTAACTTAGACATATCGTTGGCTTACACTTCCAGAATAAAGGTCAGAATGTTTATGGGTTGACGCAGTAACACTGCAGTAGGAACAGCAGACCATGCTTGATGCATGTTTCTGGGACTTGGACTCCAGCCAGCCATAGCACAATGCAGAGAGTAGACACACACATATGATCAAGTAGGACGGTCTCTTAACTCTGGCACAACAGTGCACACTGCTGCGATTTTCAGATTTTTAGCAGCGTTTTTTCGCCATTTCTCCTGAAAAACGCAACCAGTCGGCAAGGACCTTTTATGGTATTTTGTATATCATCTACGGTTACATGGTACTTAGTCACCACTGTACATTACAAATACCTGGCGGTCAGCTTACTTAATAGTAAACTGGAGCGTTACTTTCACCACCTTTTTTCACCAATGAAGAAAAGTAATGATAATGTTTTTAATGCCTGGTTACTGATGTGCTTTTTGAAATGATAAAACGCACTGTAACGTAAGGGCACAAGAGGGACACGGTTTCCTCAATGTCTAAATGATAAATGAGCGTGACATTTTTTTATACAAATATGATTAATAAGATTAATAAGATTTTAAATTGATTTTACTCCCAAGTTCAGAGGGCTGTACCTGTTTTTGAACTGCAATGTTACACCCAGATGACGTGTAATACTCAGAAATGTTTAGTTTTTACAGTACTGTAATAAACTCGTGTCCAATATCACAAAGCATTGTCTGTCCTGACACAGGCTACCACACTGTATGATGCTACGATGCCAGGGTGAACTTCTTTTGTATGGGAATGGTCTGCAACACTCAAGCAATGTAGCATTTTTTACTTGACGTTCATGCTTTAATGCAACTTTGTTTGGGGTTTCTTTTGAGTGAAAAACTTTGTTTATTTTTGTTTACCTATTCTTTTATTCTTTGAGGTGATGTGATCAACTCTCCTTCTTTTGATGAAAGTCACATTTCTGTTTGATTCATTGATTGTACTATGTATGATGATGCAAAAGCACATTCACTCCTTGTAGCAGCTTGTCTCGTTGAAGGCCTTTGATTTGTTTAGTGCTGTTGACATCGGTTGGTTTCCCAGCTTCCTCTTAATGCTAGATATTATCTTTAGTGCTCTAATTCTAAAGGTGGTGCTACTGCACACAGCAGATTTCTGGGCAAAAAAGAAAAAAAGAAAGACAATCTGTTTAAACCATGATACCCACATCCAAGGTGAGGGCCTAAGCCAACAAATGCAAATACAAAAACAGTTAACGGAAACCTACCGTACTATGGATCACAAGATCATGTTTGAGAATCACTGTCCAAACAAAGTTAGTTTTGTTTTGTTTTTTCCCCGACTATTTTCTATGCTCCTACATGATGTAGAGAAACTGTCTGTGAAAACACAACAACCCCCGGCCCCCATAGTCTGGCGTGGGCTGAAGTGAATAAAACGCAGTGTAATGTATTCTGTTTTTGTGGTGGCCAGTGGGAATCAAACCCACAACCACTACAATCAAATGCTCCCATCATGGCACTTCAAACAAATCGGACACCCCTGGGCTAGTTTGGAGCCAAATGAATGAGACTGAGCAAAACTTTGGTTTGTTCATTGTAGCACTGGAAAACATGGAAGCACCTCATTGTAGGGCTTTGGAGAACTGGCTTCCTTACCCACACTATAAACCACTATTGACTGTTTTTGGATTTACTACGTAAATAATCCAGTCCACTTTTTTTCTGAATTGAGCCTTGTGGAATCCGTCCCAGAATGTGTGTGCGAGGATAATGGCGTGCTTTTTGTATTCTTATGGGAACCTAATGAAGGAGGGTATGACAGGGCACGAGCCCATGGATAGTTCTAGCTCTCCTACTGTTGCAGTGTATGTGGCCCTCTCCCACTGTTACAGTTTGTTTTTTATCAAGCATGTGTTGTTGTAATAAAACAAATTATCTATGTTTTTAACCCTGCTGTTTTGTGATCATTTGTGTTCCCTGCTGGACTTCTTGGAGCAATGTGGTGGTGAGAGTTGTCCTATTGGTTCATTGGTTTTATGTATGACTACAGCCCCATGCAGTGCTAATTAATTAGGTTTAATATGTTATACTGAATATTGAATTGAACTTAAAGAAATCTGTTTGGTGCATTTCATGATGTGTTTGGTAGATCAAGAATTAAACAAAAAAGTACCTTGCTAACGGACATTCGTTAGTAAATGCTCCCTAGTGCAGACGATCTTGGAAAATAGCCGATTTACATCAAGCTCAAATGAATCATAGTGTGAGCTTTTCAAACGAGGGCCCTTCCCAAAAATGCTATCCTTTATGCTACTGATCCAGAAATATTCTGCACATTTTCAAAAATGAAAAAGGCTGGCATGATGGCATATCTTAACATCCAAACTATTTTAAATCTTTAACATTATTTTATCCACATACCTACCCCTAGCCCATAGCCTACCCCTTTTTGTTCTAAACATAATTGTGCATAAGTACTTTATCAAATTAACTATTGCAATGACAATTGAAGCATGAAGTCTGTCCACTGCAAAATATAAGAAAGGGAGAATGTTTGTACCATACGTTGCCAGCAGATGGCGCTGACTGCTTTTGATCTGCCAGGTGATCAGATCGGGCTGGTGAAAGAGCCTCGTGACATCACTGACGAGCAACGTATAGAAGTGAACGGGGAGAAAATAAAGTACATATACAAGGATTGTCGGGGAATCTACAAACGTGTATACGGTATGTACGACAATCCGTGGTATTTTGCCGACAAACTTCTCCATGCAATAAATTCAACTATATCCATCATCAAACCCTTCCTTAGAGTTGTTTACACGTCAGGACCACCTGGTGAGGCAGTGGTGCCATGTCTCATTTTAATGAGTCATCTGCATCAATTTACACGCACGCACGCGCGCGCACACACACACACACACACACACACACACACACACACACACACACACACACACACGTGGGGGGCTGGCTTGAGGCTGTGCTGCGGTGGGATCCATAATAACGCACGTGCATGTATTTAAGTCATCAGGTCGTGCGCGCCACCTCTTGGTCACACCACCACCACCACCACACACAGTCACTGACACGCCCAAACAAGCACGCTGCTAGTGTTTGTTACAATACGTTTGTTTTAATATTAAACACCTCGGAATGTAACTTTTATTGACATGAACATGGAGTTAATGAGAGTCGACAGTGTTTTTTACCAGCTGGCGGAAAACTAAAACAAAGAAGCACTATATAGTCTACAAGAAGCTGATCAAAGACGTAGGCCTTCATATCATCCCAGCTCCTCAACAGGTGCAGTGTTTGTTGCAGGTGTTAGCCTACTGTTAGCTTTAAATAAAAATACTTAGAACTAGAACGGGTCATAATAATATAAAAAATAAATCCAATCCCATATAGGAGTATAATTAATGGATGCACTCTGCCTGGATCATACTAGCCATGGTTCACATGTTGCTTGTACTAGTCATGTTTCAGGGCTAGGATCATACACCAATGTCAATCCACTTCTCTCTCCAGTTGGTTTACCACGCACCCTAGTGGACAAAAAGCTTTTTGCACTGATAAAACCAATGGGTACCCAATATCAACAAGTTAACAACCTATGGTTATTATTTTAAGAGGATGAGATCCAGTGTGGTGGAGTTTACTCATAAATATATTACAAAAAAGTGAAGTGAAGTTGGTTGTTAGGTAGATTTTTATTTTAGTGTCTTGCACCACATGGTGCCCAGGCCGCATTTCCCCAAATGTCCATCCTCCATTGCTCATGATGTAACCATGACAATTTATGTTTGTATGTTAAAATATACTAATTTCAAAGTGAGAAAATGAAAGAGATTGGATTATTACAACTTCTATTCCAATTAAATAACATTTTCGTAAATTATCCTTGGTTACAACTTCGAAAGATCTATCTGTAATCAAATATTATTACAAAAATGTTATGTGTATAAAAAAGGGCTTTACACAATGGTTTTGCTGTCTGTGTTTCTGAATCCAACGGGTATTAACCGCTGTGGTCAATGTTGAAGAGGTTGGTGGTGGTAGTGTTAGTGTTGGTGTCACAGTCCAGCTGAGGCAATATAGTCCTTTACGGTGGCGTAAGTCACTGTACCATCATAAGAATTATTTTGACCCTATAAAAAATACACAGTAAAATGTAAACTAAAGCAATGTATCCAAACACAATAACACACTTTAACGTTTCGCATGTACGTAACACCACACAATTAACACACAAGTGTAACATTCAACAACATTATATGATGCAAAGTTGCACACTGATACATATTGATAAACTGAAGATGATGGCATCACACAACACAACCTAAATGATATACAGTAATGCAGCACATGAAACATTGATTGTAAACATTAGTTAAAAAATAAGCTAATATATTGTAATTTTACCTGTGCTCTAGTAGTCTTGTGACAGTGGTTGATTGACACATAGGTGAGGCTCTCATCGGGATCAGCCTGCACAGACTAATGACAACATGGTTGACATGAGGTTAACTCTTATTTCTATTATATTCTACTGTAGACTCATTCTATTTTCCATCTAGGGAAAACAAATACTGTATCAGAGCAAGATATAGTTTCTGTTTCCATCTGAAAGAGTAAAAAAAAAAATCTGCATGAAGGCCACCAGACGTAATACAATGTGTTGACAATATTGATGGAGAAATAGTTTCCATTTGTGACTCATTCACTGTGGTGTTGCTGTATCATGTGGTTAACGAGCCCGCCCCAGACCTGTATAAAATAATAATGTATTGTTGCTGTCAACCTTATCTCCATATTTTAACTGTATTTTTGAATCCTGAATAGTAACAGTTTTGGACACCACCCGACAGAGACGATATCAAACTTATAATATATAGTGCTTTTATTGGTAGGCTACTCAAAGACATTTCATTTAAGTTATTTGTATATGTAAATGAACACTGAGGATTTTACTGTGCCATTACAGCAACACATTTAGTTTGTTAGGTTTTGTTGTGCCAAATGGCATCTGGCACAATAGCACAGTTAAACTAGTGACTTCTTAGCTTATGTATGATTCTTGACTATTTTTATGTATTTGACGTATTACCATGTTTTGTTCTTGCTTACTGTAAATCGCTCTGGATTAAGAGCGTCTGCTAAATGCCTAAATTGTAATTGTCTAAAGAGCATAAGGGATTATATTCTATGTTTGGATAGAATTCTTTTAGATTTGCACAGCACTTTATTACACAGTACTGTGTAAATTAATTAACGTGATAATTGATCTATTATAAAATACCAAATAATCATGTTTGCTGAAGCATTATACTGTATATATTTGGTTTGCAGATTTTGACAATGGTATTACTCACTCTCTTGCCATCAGTTGGTTTCTGTCTCCCTGGGAAATCAAAATCACATTATAATTCAGAATCCATTGTTATGTTTTTAATTCAACAGAATCAGACTTGAGACCATGCTCACCTTTATCTCTCTTCCTGTACATGATGGTTACCATGACGACCAGGAAAAACAAGAAAACTCCACCAACAACAGCCACCAGGATGAAGGTCATATATGTGTGGGGTTCTGCAGGGGGAGCTGTCTTATCTATAGGTTGAAATGAGGAAACAAGAATAACAAGTTCAGGACAAAGACAAACGCATTGACAGGACCTTTGGTTCTATGTCTACTTGGGAATAATAGCAGTTGTGGGTTGCGTATTTTGTTTTAGTGTAACGTAGAAATGGTCGGAAATCCTGGTACACTCAAAATATGAGCGTAAATTGCTTAGTAAACCGGGCCCAATGTGTACATGGTTGATCTTGACCTTTTATCTCTGAATGTCACCTTATGTTAGATATTGAGTTACAGATCTAATATATGAAGTTTGAAGGTGGTGTGATACAGTGAGTTGATACAGTGTTGTGCCTTATTACTATTAATAGTTTTTAGAGATTGCATTGCCACTCAATAAAACTCACCGATACACTCAAACAAAACCTCCCCAAAACATGTACCCATGGATAACTTATAACTATGAAAGTACACACATACAAGCAAACAAGCAAGCATTTAAGATAAACTACTATACTTGAATACTACTCATGAATGGATGGAATATATATTTATTAAATATAAAATGAGCAATATATATTTATTATGGTTTGGCGAAGAATTGGATCTGCTTTTTAGGTACTCTGATCAATCGCATCAGTGACTCCCACCATAGGGACTCCGAATCACCCATACCTAAACAGCAGATCCAAAACGACAGGTGGTAGCTGGGGTGGAGGAGGGTGAGCAGCAAAGGTTTAAGCAGACAGCACTCAGCAGTGCAGCAGAATTAGTGTGCAGCAGCAAGCAAGCAAGCAGGATGAGCGGTGCAGACTTCCAGTTTAAAAAGCCTGTATGAAGATGGAATGAGTGTGTGATTGGATGAGTGAATCATGTGAATGAGAACGTGATGCTGAGGCGGCCCAATGAGCGGCCGCCGGCAACTGCACTGAGTTTCCTGACTGAACTTGATCTGCGCTGCGCATGTCTGTGACGGCGCGACACTCACTCATTATTTCAAAATGTAAAACTAGGGTTGTCCCGATCGGATCGGGTGATCGGAAATCGGGGCCACGTCATTTTCAAATGATCGGAATCGGATCGGGATCTAGAAACGAAAGAAAAAAGCCAAAAACGTCTAATCCCGAATATCAAAATTATATCCATATCATGATATTGGATGATATTATCTGTGATTTGGGATATTGTACTGTTGTGATATGGCATAAACGTGTTCTATAAAATATAAATATCGGATCGGGAAAAATCTGAATCGGCAGATACTCAAAATCAATCGGATTGGGAGCAAAAGAACGGGATCAGGACATCCCTATGTAAAACTGCAATTTATATGCCACTTCTGCTTTCTATTTATATTGTTGCTGTGTTGTGCAGTCCGGCACATCAAATGCATTTTATTTTTAGTTTGTGTTCTCTAGACTAGAGAATGTCCCTGTTCATGGGCTGGCTCTGTTGATTTAGATTTAGTCTTTTCAGTAAGATGACTAAAACTTTCAGATGACGAAGAAGTCTTCTCAAATGTGTTAGTGTCATTCTAGTTTTAGTCTGCTAAATATCGTAGCATTTTAGTCTACTAAATCTACAGTTGATTTTGTTGACTAAAATGGCAGATTTTATACTTGGTTCAATGCTGAATATATTTTTGTCTAGTTTTTATTGGTTGATTAAATTGTTAATAGCCTATATTTAGTCAGTCATAGCTTAGTCTTTATTTATTTAGTTTTAGTCAGTGAAAAAAGGTAGTCGAACATTTTTCATCATGGTTTTAGTTAACTAAATCAACACTGCATGGCTCAGTGTGTGTGTGTGTGTGTGTGTGTGTGTGTGTGTGTGTGTGTGTGTGTGTGTGTGTGTGTGTGTGTGTGTGTGTGTGTGTGTGTGTGTGTGTGTGTGTGTGTGTGTGTGTGTGTGTGTGTGTGTGTGTGTGTGTGTGTGTGTGTGTGTGTGTGTGTGTGTGTGTGTGTGTGTGTGTGTGTAATATACATATATATAAAATATACTGATTTTGTAGTTTAGTTTTCTCTGATGCTGTGGTTAATTTAGTCATTACTCACATTGTTTTGTTATAGCAGCCCATAACCGATGCCCCCCTGTCTGTAGTAGTATTAATCTATGGAATCATTAAAGATATTAAACACCTACAATGTAGGTGTTTAATATCTTTAATGATTTCATAGATGTATGTAGGTCCTACACATTTTCATCATAATTAAAGTAGTATAGTTTAACCAATCCGACTTAAAAGCATTTCCCACCTGAGGGCACGGCTGTAAAATCAATAGATTGCTTCACTCGTCCATTTCCATCAGTCAGCTGACAGCTGAACACCTCACTGTTACTCCTCTTCTTGGGGATGTGAATGGTCACTGTGTCACTAAAGTCATTCTGCTGTTTTCCACCGGTTCCCTTCAATAGTTTATCGTCCTTATCCAGCCATCTCAGAGTAGGTTTATACCTTGCAAACCGCTCATATATCAGTATAGAGCAGCATAACACTGTGTGACTGCTGCTGGGATCGAGATCTGGCCCTACTGGTGAAGATGACTGAGATACTGAGAGAGAAAACATAGTGAATATTAGTTCAACATGTTGGCCGAAGAGCAACATTTCTAAACCAAATTTAGTGGATTGAGACTAATAAACGGAAAAGAAGATACTCACTGGTGAAGAGATGGATAGAATAACGCTCTTTGAAAACACTTTCGCCTTCATGTCGGCAAACATACTGACCAACATCCTCAACCGTGAAGTTCTTTATAACCAAACGACAGCTTTCAACTCTCAGTCTCTGTTTTCTTGCCATGTCCATTTTCAACCCTTCATTGTCAATCTTCCCTCTACGAACTAAACCCAGTGTTTCAACCTTGTTCCCATGAAAAATCCATTCATCCTCCTCACAGTGACTTGAGTCACAAGACAGAGTGACTTCTTCTCCAACTCTTCGGTAAAGAATCGAATCATCTTTACTAAGGGTATATGAAGGCAGATGAAGCAGTGCTGTCAATAATAATAATTCAGTCAATTTGAATTTGGCCATACTTTCTACACTCTATTCTGTTAATCTCTGCTGTCTCTGATCTACTGCCTCTTAAACACACAGATGTACTTCCCCATTAGCTGACTATTCATCCTTGTCATTACATCTATTTGATGCTATTTATGTCTTGTTTTGTGTTCAGATTTGATGTGAAAGTGGGAAGTACTTGTCATACAATGTATGACATCAGATCAGCCATTAGGCAATAGACTGAAGAAAACAGCCACATATAGACATAGACAAAGACTTCCTAAAAGGAAGAAATAGGGTGGTAATGCGGCAGCTATTGTAGCTACTATAGAACATTTTATTTGCGTACTTTGGTGTAGATTTGGTGTAGATTTCACACAGTTCTCGGTGAAGAGGTGACCACCGAAAAGGTGGTTGGTAAAAACAGAGAAGTGTTGTGTGAGAGTTGTGTGTTACTCTCTGTGTAAACTTGTTTATCACCCCTGTATTGCTTTCCTATCAGCTTTCCTCTTGCTGACCTCTTGGTTTTAAATCCTTTTCATATCAAGGTCCATTATTTATTCACCATTTGAGCCACGGGCCAGCCTCTCAGACCCAAAACGTCTTAACTATTGATATGGTACCATAGGAGAGATAACAGGTGTTGATAGAAATATTCTTCTACATTCTCTAATTGTGTAGACTTCTTGTAAATTAAGTAAGATGTTTAACTCCATTTGGTTACCAACTCTCCATAATTTAACTGGGGAGTGGGGACCCTCAAGGACAACTGGTAGAGTAATTTGTACTTCAAAATATGACCAATACATGCCTTCCACACATAAAGTAGTTTATTAAATCTCGCAACAAGGCAAATTATTCCATATTTTCCAACCAGACATTGGTCCATTAAGCAAGAGTTTTAAAAGGTTTCACAGAACATTGGTTATGAAACAGCAACACACAGTGTAAAATTAATGGTATGGTAATGGTAATGGTAAAATGTATCTATAAATCTGAAAAATAAATGAAAAAATGGCAGGCTAGTCAATATGGTAACAGGACAACTCACCCCTTTTCCACCTCAGAGTCAAAAGTGCACTCAACCCCATTAGTCATTCTCCCCTCCATAACAGTAATGAACTGGCCCTTTAGTGACATCGCCAACATGAATTGCATTTGTTATTTAAACGATATAAGTCCCCTAATTCTACAGAAAAAGGCAATAACAGCTTATTTTACAATGTCTTATAGTCATTTATACTCTTATCGGTAAATCACAAGGTGAGCTGTCCGCGTCTCTTGGGGCGAGCTGTTCGTCGCGACTCGCTTCCCTTTACAAACTCACCCGCAGAAAGTAAGATGTCTCTACATCTCACCCCGCCATGTCAGAAAGTGACGACAACTCACCGGGGTGAGTTAGTATTCGTCAATATTTGGTCAATCAATCAGTCAAATCTTTGGGTATATTAGCATTTAAGAACTTTACTGATCTAAATGGCTACATGGAATGCTAATGCATAAACCAAATTAGAGTGACCGAAATGTGCTAAAGCTTTGTGAAGATCAATTCACTTGTCTATTCCATTAAAGAAATATTTGCAATATTTATGCTGTGTAATATATGTCACCTTATGAAAAGCAAAGCTTTTGCACACTTGCAGGCGACAGGTGCCCGATGTACTATTCAACCTTCATTGGGCTATCTTTTATATTAAATATAAATATAAGGCTTTTCTTACTTGCTTACATACTTATCCCCATTACGCTGGCTGGCGCATAGGGCAGCAACAAAGTTTCTCCAATTGCATCTGTCTTTGGCCATCTTATCTATGGTCCCCCAGCTCTGATGTTGTTGTTGCTCCTTCTCAATCGTCCTACGCCATGTCATTTTAGGCCTCCCCTTTCTTCCTCTTGCCTTCTGGGGTACAGTGTAATGCGACTTGGGGTCGCGTTGATGTCCATTCTGAGGAATGAGGCTAATCGAGGTCCACCTACGTTTATTGATTATACTGAGCATCTTGTTGGGTGATGTTGAGGAGGTTATGTGCTGTTAGTGCCCAGTTGAGGCAGTAGGGGCCTTTACAGTGGCATAAGTCACTGTACTGCTGTCGGCCTACAAAAGAAAACACAATGTAATATAAACAAAGGCAATGCAATTCATAACAGCATAACATACTAAACAATACAACTCCACCACATAGCACAGAAGAACGCAACACAAGTCAGTACAACACAACTCTATGCCAAATTCACAAATGAGTCTGACAGCTTAAAATGGCATGACAACACAACAAAATGTATTGCCTAATTGAACAGGGGAAAGGTAAAGAAAAGAAGACATTCCGTAACATTGCCATTTTACCTGTGCTTTCCTGGGAGTCTGTGTCGTGTTAGAGTGGTTGATTGACACATAGGTGAGGCCCTCATCTGGATCAGCCTGCACAGTCTAATGACGACATGGTTGACATGAGCTTACTCTGTGTGTGTGTGTGTGTGTGTGTGTGTGTGTGTGTGTGTGTGTGTGTGTGTGTGTGTGTGTGTGTGTGTGTGTGTGTGTGTGTGTGTGTGTGTGTGTGTGTGTGTGTGTGTGTGTGTGTGTGTGTGTGTGTGTGTGTGTGTGTGTGTGTGTATTATATATATTATATTTGATTGTACACTATTTATTCTCATTCTATTTTTTTCACCATAACTGTCAGAGCAAGATGGAGTTTGTGTCTGTATTGGGACATTTTTGTCATATTTGCATAGACGTAAAATCCTCAGTGGGTTAATTTGGTTATATTTCAATAGTCAGAATTAGATAATGATGAACACTGATTATTTACGGTTAGTGGTGTAACAGTGTGAAACGTGTGGTTGCTACAGGTTAGTGGTGTAACAGTGTGAAACGTGTGGTTGCTACAGTGTGTGTACACTAGAGCCTGTACTGTACAAACGGCTCAGTTACTGCAACACATTGTGTCAGTTTGCACAGTGGTTCCCAAACTGGGGGTTGGGAGCCAGTGGGGTCCCCAAATTATGTTAGGGGGGGTCCCCGGATGTTGTAGCTTACAAAACAACAAAGTATTAAGTGCATAC
This sequence comes from Protomyctophum bolini, assembly GCF_963924005.1. Classification (NCBI taxonomy): domain Eukaryota; kingdom Metazoa; phylum Chordata; class Actinopteri; order Myctophiformes; family Myctophidae; genus Protomyctophum; species Protomyctophum bolini. The sequence goes on along the minus strand of NC_137880.1, from coordinate 13,579,928 downwards.
AGGGTAGGTCTACTGTCTGCACATTTCTAAAATGGCAATTAAGCAATTTTTTGTCCCTAAAATAAACTAACCATAAGACCATTACTACGTCAAAAGTAACCAACAAACTATACTATGGTCAAACATTGGCCAAATTGTCATATTACCTAAGAAAGAGGAAACATTGTGAAAATAGCCAATCCACAAGCTCAGTAAGGTGTTGTGTGCTTGCCTTGTAAGTCGGCTATTTTCTAAAATTAATCTGTGGAACAGAATTCCAAGTGCTTGCCAGGGTGGGGCGTCCCAAGTTCAAATATGATTAATTTGGTTAGATGTCAGTGTGCCAGTGAACAAGCACTGACAATACTTATGACTATTAGCATTTGGCGTCACATTGGCACACTGACATCATATCATTGTCAGGCGGAATCCTCTTAATATCTCCATATTTTAACTTCTTGTGTTTCTTTCCCGTATTATCAGCCTACTTGATCATACTACAACTTCACACAGAAGTAGCAGATTGACCTCGAAACGCGGAGCAAAGTCGCTCTGAGGTCAGCTACTTTTGCTGTTTTTGAATTTGAATCCTGAAAAGTTTTGGACATAAGTTAACGGAAAGGCATTATATTTTATGTATTTACTATTTTATGTATATTGCATCTTGTTTTAATACATGCTTGTTTGATGTCTCTCTCTCTCTCTGTTACACAGTACATACTGTGGAATTATATTTCCAGTGTTATTACTCACAATATTGTCATCAATTTGTGTTTGGTACCCTGTGGGAAAAAAGGTATGAGAGTAGCATTCAGAATCTCTCAATTGGGTGACACTCATAGCGCTTAATTTATGCTGAACGAATGCATTAATTCATCATGAATTCCCGGTCTTCATCGTCAATTAATGTTGAAGTAACATGGACTTAAGCAAAGTAATCTATTGTATGTTTAATGCAACAGAATCAGATGTGAGACCATGCTCACCATTAGCTCTCTTCCTGTACATCATAGTTACCATGACGACTAGGAACAACAACGCAACTCCACCAACAGCCACCAGGATGAAGGTCAGGTATCCAGCCCCTGCAGGGTTATCTATAGGTTGAAATTAAGAAACAAAATAGTACAAGATCAGGGAAATGATGTACATGACATGTCTGTACAGAGTACAGACATGTACTGTACAGAGTACAGACATGTCACTGACACTCAGACAAAACATCCTCATAAAAAATATGTGCTAATATGCAAATGTACCATAACTATGCAGTGCACCACATCAGATAAGCGTTTGAATGCATAATTTATAAAAGGTAAATACACATCAGGCAAGCTTCTTCGTTAAAACAAGAACTACACATTTTAACATACATGCAACTGCTGCTTTCTATTTATATATATATTGCTGTGTTGTCATATCAAACTGCATACCGTCACCACACACCCATGGTTGATACTATATACCCTGTCAGTACTGTAGCTTTCATTCATCATGTTAAATACTTGAATCTTTAAATATCTTAAACATCTACATACTGTATAATTTGAATGATTTTCATCATATGAAAATAGTATTTCGTACTTGAGGTTGAGGGCACGGCTCTAAAATCTATAGATTTCTTCACTTGTCTGTTTCCATCAATCAGCTGACAGCTGAACACCTCACTGTTATTCCTCTTCTGCGGGATGTGAATGGTCACTGTGTCCGTGTAGAGGAGCTCCTGTTTTCCACTGGTTTCATTCAATACATTACCATCCACATCCACCCATCTGAGAGAATGTCTATTCCTTGGATGCTTGTGAAGTATAAAGCAGGATAACACCGTCTGACTGCTGCTGGGATCGAGATCTGTCCCTGGTGAAGATGACTGAGATACTACATTAGAGAGAAAACATAGTGAATATGTTGGCTGAGGACAAACAAATATATTTCAACTAGAACACAGTCCAATTCAGTGGATTGACCTGATAAGCAGTAAAGAAGATACTCACTGTCGAAGAGAGAGACAGAATAAGCATCTGTAAGATTAACTGGAACTGGCGCAAACTTCCGGCAAATGTAGTCGCCAACATCCTCAACTGTGAAATTCTTTAGGACCAAAGAACAGTTTGATCCAACTCTCAGTCTATTTGCTCTTGCCTTGTCAGTTTTGTTCAATTCATTGTCAATCTTTCCGTGAATAACTAAACGTACAAAAGGGTTGTTCCTCGCAAAAATCCATTCATCTTCCTGACAATCATGAATTTTGGTCACATTGTCACAATGCAGAGTGACTTCATCTTCAACTCTGTGGTAAAGGAAGGTGGGGTTTTGCCTGGTATTTGCTGAGGGATAAATAATAGCAAATAATTATTGTACTAACTCCACTAATACATTTACATTTATGTGAACATTTTAGAAATCGGACACTATTAACTACGGTTAATCTTGTTCAAGGTATAAATTACCGTATTAAAAAAGTAATAAGATATGCACATATCCCCATAGTTTTTTGAAGACGGTGCTGGACCCAAAAAGTTGAATTGAATGTCTGCACACGATATACTGCATGTCTGCTCCCTGTCCTCCTTATTTCAACCTAACAAACAATGTTTCGCCCCTCCGGGCTTTCTCAAGTAAATTATTTTATTTTCATTTAAACTCCCGGATTCCCAGTACCAACCGCAACAGTAAGGAGTGAAAGGTCTATGTTAGAGTTAAGTGTCAGAACTACAACCACAGGTCAAACTATCGTCGTTGTGAAATAAGTCAATACTTCATGAATATAAAATAGATGCGTGCAATATATCACATATAGATATGATCAGTTAAATTGTTTCAAATTTCAATTCATTGTGTATTGTTTCCATACTAGCTAAACGAGTCAATCTCAGTGGTCTCAGATTGTGTATGGGTACTGTAATCTGTAATAATACATGAGCAGAGCCACATCGCCAAACTAAACGCAATAGCATTGCAATAAATGGTAAACGCTTAATCCTGAGCTGTGTGTCTCAATGAAATAATTACATTAAATGTATTCTCACCAGGCAGATGAAGCAGTACCATCAATATTAATGTGAATTCAAATTTGAATTCAGCCATACTTCACTTTCTATACTCTCTCTTCTGTTGAATCTCTGCTGTCTCTGATCTACATCCTCTTGACACACTTATTATAAGCTTTCATCAACCAGAGAATAGTTAGTTCCTCATTACTGCTTATCCCGCCACATTATCAGCTCAAGTGACCTTGCCTGACTGCTAGTTTGTCATTTCTATTTTGGAGGGGCGTTATTTTACGTCCTGATGATGTACAAAGTACGATGATAAGAGCGCCCTCACTTTTTTAAATGTATAACCCCCCTGGGATTCAGAATGGTTTAAGTCAGTTCAGTTGACTTCTGCTGCAACTAATGCTTGCTTGATGATGGTCTCACACTGAACATCTAGTTATTTATGGTGTAAAACCGACTCGTTTTCACCCACTTTAAATGTAATTAATTTGCATAAACTTAAACTCATAAGTTATATTGTAAAACCACAAACTGCACTGCAGCAATTTCCTCTATCGTCAGGGTTCATACTGTAGTGTAAACAATAATATTATTTTATCACTTCACATTCATCACATTTAAAATGATCTTGATCAAGTAGTTCTGTAGCTGTGTGGAATAACAAGAAATTAAGAAGTGTGGATTGAAATCATTGTAACATCAGTACTTTACTTAAGTACAATATTGAGGTACTTTTACTTCACTGGAGTATTCCCAATTTTCTATACTTTTACTTCTACTCCACTACATCATTGGCTTCCGGTGAATGTTCATCATCCTTACATCTTTACATACTTGTATCATTACATGACTATATTGATTTATTGATACTATGTTGCAGGTGATTAGGTGGGGTGGGAGCGGCTAGTTTTAGGAGAGCTTTGTTGTTTGTTTTGTCCTCCGATTATGTATGTATGAATGTACTTGTTGTATTGTTCTGTATTTGCTGTAGGTTGCTGGACCCCCTCGAAAACGAGATGATACATCTCAAGGGGATATCCTTTTCTCAATAAAGGTTCATATACATCTCGTTTAGAGGGTTAGTTCCGACTTTTGGACTTAAAGCTGTAGGAAATAATTGCCATTAATATAGTGATTGCAAAATAATGAATGGATTTCCTGAGTCCCGTGGTGGGAGTTCTGGTCTTGGTTTTGGTGAAGTAGTTCTGGTCATTTGGTGGGGCCACTCATTAAAAAATAATTAATCCACAAAACTACATTTTTTAAATCAAATTCATTTCACAAATTGACAGCCCTAGTTATTACTAGTTACGTTGGATTTGGATTATTATTACAAAACATACATTAATCACTTCAGACATTTGAAAATAGCCAATCTATAAGCTCACAATGGGTCTGAGCTTGTAGATCTGATATTTTCAAATGAGCTTTATACATTTGAAAAGCTGAAATGGGACATTCCGCATGAGTACTTTATACTTTGGTACTTTAAGTACTTTTCCCCCCCTTTTCCCACGATTTTTGTAACCCATTTTTCACCCCTGTGTCAATTATCTAATGTGATCCTGGGCTCTACACACCCTCCGCCAACCTAGTCCCCATATATGGGGGACATGGGGAGAGCAACAGATTTGAATGCTCATGCTTAATTTAAGTACATTTTGATAGCAAAACTCTTACTTGTAACATTGTATTTCTACATTGCAGAATTGATACTTTGGGCAATCTGCCTTCAGTTGTCAGGAAGTGAAATATTATATTATACCAAAATATAATGAAAGAAGCCTTGATATGACAGGACCAGGCCAGTTTTAGTTCAATACAAGTCTGAATACTCTGAATCAATAAATGCATCCAGTATGTCATTAATCCATTAAAATGATCAAATCTGGTTGTGAGCTTGTACAGTAGATCAGCTACTAAAAAATAAAAATGTAGCTAATAAAAAGGGCATTAAATTGTCATCTGGGGACCCCCTGCCCATATTCATGTGGTGGACCCCCCTTGGGTCTGGGGTCCCGACCCACAGCTTGAGATTCCCTGCCTTATGAGATGTTGTGCTATTATAGCCTACTACTGTATGCTGTATACTGCAGATCGGGTCATTTACCTTTCTTTGTTAATAATATGAATTAATATAAGCTCAAAACCTTTTTCTGCCATAACTGGCTGAATATGAACTGGGGATGATACATAGAATAACATAAATCATTTAAATATAGGAGACTACAGTGCTCTCAAAATGGACAAAATAAATGTAGCCTACTCCTGTTAGAAGATGAAAGAAAACAGAGTTAGAAAACAACAAAGTGTTCAGTTCTTCATTTACAAAGGGTTGAAAAAGTAAGAATGCATGAGCTAACACAGTATGCATTTACAGCGGTTTATAAAAAAACACACATAAATGGATAAAAAATAAATTATCAACTGAAGGGAAACCATGACATTAGTTCTGACATACAAACATTTCATCATACATAATTATGCACTAGAATTTGGTGCAAATACATCCATACTGGCACACAAACTAATTAAAAAATACATGAACAAATTAACTCTCTCTCCATTGTAAACAATGGACATTCCACTACTAAAATAATAATATTTTGAAGGTTAAATTGGTACCCTTGCTATTTTTTTTTGCAATTTCAAGAGATAGTTAATGCCAAGATACAAGCTTTTATTTGTATTTGTTAACAGACATGCGACTAAAACAGGACTATTTAGAGAACTTTAATGTGTGTCACATTAATACATTTATTCCCAGTTTAGCAACAGAGTTAACGGCTGCCTTACGATACGATACTAAGCTGACATTTGTGCATAGTCCAAACGATTGGACTCAATTGTACTATTTAAGACTGCCATTGAATCGTAGTATTAGCATAGATTATGCCGTATGTCGTCTCTGTCGGGTGGAAACCTCATTATGTCCAAAATAGCCTGGCCTAGCCAGCGTGCTTTCTGGTCTAGAGGGGCGGGTCGTGGCTGAGACTCGCTGGAGAATATTGGTTCACAGATCTAAGGCTTCTGAGCATGTTGTCTGTATTGTGCAGATGTGCACCATACTAAATTACAGTGGTTCTTCTCAACCTTGACCCCCACAAAATAATAATATGGGAACTGGAATTTGGGGGATCCCCTGGGGGCCCGACCCCCAGCTTGGGAATCACTGTTATACGGTATGAACTTATGAATGTAAGAGCATCTCTTACATTAAGTAGTATAAAATACGATTGTGCATGTTGTCTGTATTGTGTGCCATACTCTATCAAGAGCACAGAGAATCTGTTTGGTCCTTGTTGTATAGGAGACACGGAAGCCATGAAGAGAAAAGCTACTATTAATTAAATATTTTATTTTAATTAAATACTAAAAGTATTCTTCAATGTTTGTCTGAGTCATCATGACTCACCAAAAGTATTTATTTCTATAGGCTACCTAAGATGTTTTAATGCTGGCCACTTGCGTATTAGTAACGGTAGAACTGTCATGAAAACTAAGCCCTATTGACTAATTCACGCAGGTTGCCCTGGGCACAATCATAGCTGCATTAAACACAGCTTGACACCGCAGCATTGATTGCCTTCACCTGGCCTACAGTAGCCTGGTAAACCAAACATTTTCAAGGGGGAAGGGTTTACCAGGCTTGGCCTACAGAGCACTGCTTTGTGGACCTTTGACATTTAAAAGGACAGAAAACATTACTGTTATTTTCCTCTGTGGGGCAGTGTTGTAGAGTGCCAGGTAGATTTGATAGATTGGTAGTGCTGGCCATGCACTACCAATGAGCTACACCCTTTAGGAGGAAAGTGAATGGAGATCCTCTCAGTCAATGCAACCACTGTCTTTAGTGTGCATACTTTTTAGATATTTTTTTTTGTGATTTCTTTATGCTAGATACAGGTGAGATTCTTGTTTTTTTCCCCTCCACTTTAGCACCGACACTTGTATAATAAGACAATTCATGTTTTAAATCTACATCTAACTAGCTAATTTTCTGTTATATTACACAACATTACATAAATAAACATATAAAACATACTTTTATGAGGGTAGAGAACAATGTCCACTGTGAATATGGTGTGTTTCCAAAATGTCTTGCATGGCAAGTGCAGTCAATCACATTTATGATTCAAAAATCCTGTTTGAACTAACCAATCTTTCCATATGATAACTTGACGCAGCATCACATTAAGAGACATGTTTAACCACTCATAGCTACAGTATGACCAGTAGTCCCTCAGGGCTCTATACTTGGCCAGTAAATATTACTGCTAGCTCATCTACACAGTCAAATCACGAGTGTTAATTTACGTCAATATTGCACAAATTGAGGATTTTCCTGTGTAGACACGCTTGAGAAGAAGACTCATGTCTTGAAGAAACTTCCCTTACTCGGCTTATTACTTATTACTTATTTTCATGAAGGGTCATCCATGGATCTCAGGGACATTTTGTGAAACCAGTTTTCAGGCCAACATTGCTCTGAGTAGCCTATAGTGTTGATTTTGACAGCAAATTTTTAGTCATAATTTTATGAATAAAAAGTGATTTAGTTTTAGACATTTTAGTTTTTAAATACTAAAGGAACGTTGATAATGTCTGCAGGAATTTGATATTTCTAATTAAAAGTTAAGCAAAAGAGCAGACAAAAGGCTTTTGTAATTGGCAGTGGAGCCATTTCTCTTATTTGTTTCACTGTGCTTCTGTACTTTGCTAACAAACCAAACTCCTGATGCAACCAACCAAGCCATGTTCATTTGAGAAGAATTGTCTTCCATCTCCACGGGTGTTTGGGAACATGCGATAAAAGAACTGTGCACTGAACCCTTATACCACAGGAGGTATAAGTCAGCCACAGCCTGTCGGATGAAAGCTTGGAGATACGACCTCTTGTGTGCCTTGCCGTCAGGGGACCTGCTCCACCCGCTTAGAATCCACCCGACATATTGTGACTGTAAAATACTTTTGGTGTGCTTGTGTTAAGAGCTTCCACATATCAGAATGAAGCCCCCAGATGCTTGACATTGTGAAAATCAAGAACCCTTTTGGGGATTTCGCACAGCATGCGTCCCAGGACGGCAGGAAGCGACTGTTTTTTCGGTTTGTTTCCTGTGATCCACTCTGTAACATCCTTACAGAGAGGTCTCACGGGAGAAGCTGAAGGAAGGTTCCAGCTTGACTCCGTTGGTTTCCTTCTCAGAAGGACACTCCACAGTAGGGAGCTAGGGCAAAGGAGAGAGACAGAGAGAGAGATGAGCACTTCAGGCCAAAAGTATAACTTTCTTTCCAAACAAATTGAACAGGAGTGGAAATTACATGTTGGTTTACCTATGCCAGTGGTTCCCAAAGTGGGGTCCGGGGACCCCTAGGGGTACTTGAGGGAGTTCCAAGGGGTACCTAGCTCAATTAGAGATATTAGGAACCAAATGGACCCTTATGGGTCTGTAACTCTGAGAGTGTACAAATGGAACCAAATGGACCATAACAGGTCCATTTGGTTTCCGTTACTGTGAGAGTTAAATTAACAGTGGTTTTACAATATAAATTGGGGTACCAGAGATAGAAATGCCATTAACCCATTTTGGGCGAACCCCTTTTGGTGTTAGCATTATGTTATGCTTTAGCTATAGAAAACTAGCAGATCTACAAGCTCATAGCGCGCCACCGAGTGGTGCGCTACGAGCTTGTAGGTCTGCTATTCTTTTTAATTGAAAATGACTGACATAGAAACATAGCTTTTTCAGAAAACTGTCAGGATGTAGAAAACATTTTTAGAATCTGATCTCAGGTCAAAATGGGTTAAATAGGGGGTCCGTAGCATAATGCGTGTGAAACTGGGGGTCCTTGAAATGAATATGTTTCGGAATCACTGCTAGAGCCGTAAAAACCCTCCCTTTTCGGGGGGGGGGGGGTAACTACTAACTGGCATATGTTTTCAAATGGGGGGTCCATGGCCTAATACATGTTGGTTTGGGGGTCCTGGACCTTGACACGAAAAAGTTTGGGAACCACTGACCTATGATACTAGATTACCATTTGATGCATTACCTTGTGAATACAGTGGTTACTGCGAGTTTGTACATCTGCTCTTTTTGAACTTTTTAGAAAAATGGTGAAAGTGTGAGAACTACTGGTTTAGAAGACATTTGTAGAATCTGCCTCGGGTCTCAATCTGTTAATTTACCGGACTCCCTCTCTGGAGTTTCGCCCAGATTGCCGTAGTTTTGAGGTTGGGTTTAGGCATAGTTTCTGTGAGGTCAAGGGCAAGGGTTAAGTTTAGGGTTAAGGTGAGGTTTATGTATAGTTTTACTGGGGTTAAGTAAGCCACGGTCAACACAAAACAGACTACTGATATAGCCACGCATCAGCAACAGGTAATAGACCTTTGTAATGCCTGGGATTTAAAATTCTTTATTGGATAGTGGGGAGAGTTGGGGGGTGACACGCGGCAAAGGTCGTAGGGATCGGGAGTCAAACCTGCGACACACTGTCAGGCTGGCTTAGCAGCCTAGGTGCCCGGACCACACTACTGCCCGGGCCCAGAATGGGTTAGCTTAAGGACACTTCACGGGGGAGCCATTAAGGACACCCAATACACAGAGGGATGACATGAGATTTAATATGCTGGCATTCTTGAAGGGAACTCTGTTGGAAGGGAACCTCATATGAGGGGCACCTCTTTCAGGCACTTGGCACTCCCAACCAGACAGAAGCTAGGATATATGGGACAAGAGATTGAACCAATAGTCTAGCCCCTTTGTAGAGAGCTGGACTCCTTATAGCCGAAGAACGGCCAAATCACCATGGTGCACAAAAACATTGTTTTGGCTGATCTGAGGGTTTGTAGGGTTCAATCCGACGTGCAAGATATAGGGATGCCATAACTTTTGTTGCTTTGAATGCCAGCATCAGATTCTATTCTGTGCGGGCATATTTCCACAGTGCAATGTCGATATTTTGACTTAAGTAAAACATGTGGATACCACTGGCTGCAGGAACTGGCTGAGGTAACATCCTTGTTAGTATGTGTCCATGACACCCTTGTATAGTGAAGTATGGGTCCATGACATTTGGCTGACTGGCTGGCAGGCTATAAGAGCCGAGTGCTGAGAGCACCCCTGGAGCATGTCCAGTACGCATTGTTTTCATTGATCTTCTCACTCCGCTATCCAAACAACACTCAGTCCAGCCGTGCTGCCATCGAGAACAGCTCGATGAGCTACTGAAAGTAGAATGGCTAATGCTCACAGAAAGCGGGTTTAATTACTGGTTGAGTGCTCTCACCATTTTGTCTTGCTTTGCTGTTCTTTGACGCTTACACACAGCAAACTGAAGGTCAGATTAGGCCTCTCCTATTACTTTCATGAACGCTACTCCAACAGGGATGTGTGTGTAGTGCGTGCGTGCGTGTGTGTGCGGGCTTGCCTTCAAGTGATTGCTCTCTGCTCCCATGTTGACGTTGTTTCTTTTCAGTTCCGATTTGATCAAGGCTGAAACATACAAAACATACAGCACGGCAATGTGAGTGAAACTAAATGGAATTTTAGTCAAGATTATGACTTGATGATTAAATCCAAGTCAACACTGATGACATGTCATGTGTTCTGGTTCCACAGGCATTCTAAGGCTGTAAACGTTTGTTTTTATGCTGACATTACGCTGAAATGTTGAGGTCAAACAGTTAAAAAAATGTTTTTTTTTAGTTATGAAATATTTTTCATCAAATAACTCAAAATTTGCCGTCAAAATCAACACTGCCCCCGAACCCGTACCTGTGAGTAATATTCCCACGAATATCCAGGAACACAGGAAGAGGTTTCCAGCCAAAGGTCTGTAGTCTGTCGTCAGCCTTCCCTGGATCAGTGTGAAAATGATCCCAAACAGCTGGGTCCACGCACACACACACACACACACACACACACACACACACACACACACACACGTGTAAGAATGGGTATGAACCATAGAGCAATCGTGTGTATGTCATTCAAAACGTTTTCTTCCCCGTAAATGACCGCCCTAATTGATCATACTGCAGCGTCACACTGTACAAGTATAAAAAGTAGCCAGTGTCCCTTTATTCCTATATATGGAGTTCTGTGTCAGCCCTGCCCAAATATGGAGTGTTGGGATGTCAGAACAGGCCAGCTTATGGAGTTCTGTGTCAGGATATGGAGTGTTGTGGCCAGCTTCATATATGGATATAATGGCAGAGGCCTTTTTGGGGCGGCCATAGGCACCCTGTGGTGGTGTGGAACACGTGTGTCGAATTTGAAGTCGCTGGGGCTAATGGTTCTCGAGTTACGTGGATTACAGACGTACACACAGAGACTTGGTGCATTTTATAGTTAAAATGAATTGTGACGGGTCAAGAAGTCACACAGGTGTGGTTACCTGGGCGAAGGCATTGAGGAGACCTGAGGAGGTTCCTTCAGACTCTGGGTAGGTGATCTCCACTCCAAACTCGAAGCCCAGAGGGAGGTAGCCAGTCATGAAGAACCTGCAACACGCCATGATGTTTGTGTTAGTTGGCAACTTTTTCAAGTCAAAGAACACCCAAATTGATATATATTTGGCCACTGACCCCATCTGAAAAGGTTTGGTACCAGGGACCCCCAAACGTATTCTAAATTATCCAAACATTTTCAATATCTTTCAAAAATAGCAGATATACTGTAAGCTTGCAGCGACATTGCAACCGTAAACTGCCACTGCAGCTGTTGTTTGAACATATTACAAGCCCTACTGTACAACATTCTCTAAAATGTTTTACACTGGGCTCAGAGAGTACAGGAAGTGTGAGAATCTGAGCATATTACATTTCTTGGGTCCTTTTTGTGGGGCCTTTACACTTATGTTAGTAACCTCACACCAGAAATGTAGTACATTACATGTCTCATGCCAATGGAAGCAAGATGTTCCACAATAAAACTACAGCTCTGAACTAAGTATACAGTCTTACTCACAGACAGTTTGGTTTGTAAGAGGTCAGTCTTACCCAAGCGCTCCGGCAGTGGCAAAGACCAGGTAGATGTTGTCCAGGTCCAGGGTGAAGGTGAACACCAGCATGCCCAGAAAGGACAAGATGTACACCAGCAGAGTGGTCATCCTGTGGAGCAGACCCAGAACACAGGCTTAGTAAAAGCAAAGGGCAAAATAAATAGACTTGTTAGTGTTTGAAAAGGCATAGAAGGATTAATGCTTCTATTCCAAGGTCATTTGTTGGGGGGGGGGGGGGGGGTATATAAGATAACGTGTAATGACTTTTAAGACCTTTGTAATGCAGAGGCATTGGGAGCTTGTAGTTCGGCTATTTTCCCAATGTTTATCTGAGGAACTGAGTCAATTCGAAGTGATTATCGGGCCTGAAAGGTTTGGGAACCCTTGTGTTAGGCAACCTAACAGTATGCAACTAAAACCATGTGTGCACTAAGTTGTGGGTGTGCATAGAAGTGAGTGTCTGTTCAAGAGTCATGTTGTGTGGCCGCGTGCGTGCGTATCCGTGTGTGTGTGTGTGTGTGTGTGTGTGTGTGTTATGTTATGTACTTGTATGTCTTGGTGTAGTCCAGCCATAGGCCACAGATAATGGAGCCCACCATCCCGGCTACCACCAGAGTCAGTCCGATTCGGCCTGCGTTCAACTCCTGGTTCTGTGGACGGAGGAGACAAAGTCAGTCCAATGAAAATAGGCGATCTACATGTACAGTATACGGGGTTAGAGTGCTCACGTGGCCTATAATAGACTCTTCTTTTGGGCTTGTTTCCATAGACCTTGTTCCTCTTGTTCCTCCTCTTAAAATCTGGCAAACGCTGACCTCGACACAGACTGGGACGGGCTGGGGGAGGAACCATGTGACCTGATTCCCAGGTGGCTTCTCTACCCGCACTCAAGCACAGCTGCATGTGTGTGTGTGTGTGTGTGTGTTCGCTCACTCATATGGTTATGCTTATAGACCCTTTATCAGACGACGTCACACTGATAAGAACCAGGCCGGCACCAAAAGAACCCCCACCGCCCATAAGATGCAGCAGCACTCCCGTGTAAAAATCCCATCAAACTTTCAGATGCTGCTGTTCTTCTCCCAGTGTGGAGGAAGAATGCTTAGGATTTTTACCATGATCTCTCGTTCTTATTAGAAACATATAATCCTTGGCTTCTGTTGTGTGTGTGTGTGAACAATAATAGCAATTCAAAGCAGAGAATGGACCGAGAATAGCAGACCTGCATCCACGACGCGGTAGTGAGCTTGAGAGAGGTTGAATGGACTGAAACCAGCGCTCCACAAAACAACAGGTTTTGGGATCTGTTGGGAATTGAGGTCTATTTATTTATTTGTTCATAAATTGATGCCCTACTTGATCACACTACAACGTCGCACACAATCGAATCTCTCAAGAAGAGAGTCCGAGCTGAGCTACTGAATCTGTCGGCAGGGGCATTCGGAATGTGTGAACTTTGGGGATTAAATGTGGAATGAAAACATGAGTGCCCCAAAGGAAGACAAGGACTGAGGGCGGACCAAACGGACCCCCTCCCACCTGTTTTTCTTTTCTTTTTGCCGATGGGTTCCCACAGATTGCACAAAACATCAAAAGTAGCAGATCCACAAGTTCGAAACGTATAGCTGCTCAGAGTGGGAGTGCACATCAGGCGGTCTGTGTGCTGCGCTGTGCACCGTAGGAAAACTGCTTTGCTGGTGCCTATATGGTGTCTCAGTGTGATTGCTGGCTCATGTTGCACAACCTCTAGCTTTTCATTCTTCTGGTACAGTGTGAACCCAGAGCCCCGCATCAGCAGTAGCGATAACAGCACAGCACAGTACAGTACAGTATGTGTGGGAACATTCACAGGGTTGACGGCTAGCTTTTGCTCTTGTAAACTCTCATATCTATCCATAAAGAAGCCATATGTCAGAACACATAGGGTCAACTTATGGAAGGGTATGTCAAGCCAAGTCTCATGTCGCTGTGTGCGTGCGTTTGTGTGCGTTTGTGTGTGTGTGTGTGTGTGTGTGTGTGTGTGTGTGTGTGTGTGTGTGTGTGTGTGTGTGTGTGTGTGTGTGTGTGTGTGTGTGTGTGTGTGTGTGTGTGTGTGTGTGTGTGTGTGTGTGTGTGTGTGTGTGTGTGTGTGTGTTCAGGGATTTATTGTACAGAGGCCCGGTGAGGGAGGGACTGCTAAAGTCGTCTGACATTTTAACTGGAAGAGATAGAGCAGTAGTTCTTCTCACCCTGTGGGTCGGGACCCTCAGCGGGGTCCCCAAATGATTTTGGTGCGGCCCAGATGATTAGCTTAATATACAACATTGTTTTCTCACTTTTAACACATCGTCTGCTGAAAACATTTTTGTGGCTTTCGCCTTTATTTTATATTTTTTATGGAGGGACAGACAGTAGGCTGACAGGAAATGGGGAGAGAGATGGGGGGTGACATGCAGTAAAGGCTGTCGGGATTGTGAGTCGAACCCGCGACATACTGCCAGACTGGATTACCAGCAAAGGTGTCTGGACCGCTGAGCCACGGCCCAGGCCCATATATCCGTTTTTAACACAATCAGCGCCAGGATTTATTTCAAAATAGAAGCTCGAGGTGCCAGGAAGATATGGCCGCTTTTACTCTGTAAAGCCAACGATATGTAAATGCAGAAATACTCAATGATTGACACTTACTATACTATGTACTATAGACCCTGTGACCCAAACATGCAGGTCTTGACCTACTGCTGGGAACAGTGGTTTATACTCTGTGTGTGTGTGGTGTGTGGTGTGTGTGTGTCCTGATCCTTTCCACACACACACACAGTGTGCAGGCATGCGTGAAAGCAGCTAATGAACTCAGTCACAGACAATGGCCTCATGTCATGTCTCCTCATTGCTTCTGCTTCATCCTCTCATCCCTCCCTTCATCTCTCTCTACTCTCTCTCTCTCTCTCTCTCTCTCTCTCTCTCTCTCTCTCTCTCTCTCAGAGGTCATATGTCAGTACACAGACAAATGTGTCCGTGGCAACCACGTGGTCTTGTTCATGGCAAATTCTAGATTTTATTTTTACCCACCATTATCATAGACCCAAATACTGAACATCAAGGTTTTCTTCAGAATATTTATGACACTTATTTACTATGACACTATGGCATAGTAGGAGTCCAACTAGTACGAGTGCTTCAAAAATGTTTTATTTGCAAGGACCCCCTTAACTGTCTCTGAGAGGTGTACGGTACATGCACATCCCCAAGACAACGACACAAACCTGGGGTGACTGGGCCTTCCCCTCCTTAAGCTGCCCCCACCCTCGCCACGTTTAAAACCACACTCAAATCCACCTTTTCAGACTCTCATTCCCTACCTAATCCAAATCCCTCTTTTCCAAGGGTGTCACAGGGTATCTGAAGGGGGGTGAGCGTGGGGAGGGGACAATGCCTGCGTGCTGAATTTGGCGTTTTATTTTTTGTTCTATTTTTAGCCTATATTACCGACCAAAATTCCCAAATAGGCATGCTTTGGCTAGGCAAAAATCGCACAGTTGCTGGTCAATTAATCTTAAATGGGCCAATAGGCTTTCATATAGGGGAAACAGAGTTGTTGCTGAAAAAACAGTTGTTGTGGTCAAAAGTGGGGGAGATGAAATCACCTATCTGTGAGAGTGGGTTACCTGATAGCAAGCCATAATCATCTGGTTGAGCAGAGTCGATACGGAGTAGAATGAGCCAGTCATTATACCTACACACACACAGAAGGAGAAAACGCTTAATTTCATCCATATAATACTACAACAGTGATACATAAACTAATGAGTTTGCTTAACAATTCCTAAATAGTGGTTCCAAATGGACATGGGGTCACCAATATGTAATATTGTACAAACCATTATAATGCTATTATTTTGACCATAAGACCCAATTACTGAATGTCAAGTCACGTTTTCTTCAGAATGTGTACAACACTTATTAACTATGATACTATGGTACTAGTGGTTCTCAAATGATTTATTTACAAGGACCCCCATAACTCTGAGAATGTACAATTGGAACCAAATGGAGTTACAGGCCTGTTATGGTCATTCAGGGCTAGCTCTTCATGTGTTTCTGCCTGTTTCTGTAATATTATTGTACACTCATTTTGACAATGTCCACCACAAGCTAGCATGGAGATGACCCCTGAAATGGACGCTGTACAGGTGTGTAACACAGAGTGTACAATTGGAACCAAACGGTTCCTCCGGTTCCAACCCTAGTCAATTACACCGCCAGGGGTTGGAGGTTCAACTCCTGTAATTGGTTTATCGTATGAAATGTGCTGCCAAAAAACACTGACAGACTGACATGTTCCCATGTGCAGTGTGTCTGTGTTACACTGAATGCTCAGATATAATCTAACTAATGGAACAAATGGCTGCAGGACACAGCAGAGTAGCAGACTCTCCTATCTAGTCAGGAAAAACGCAGTCATAAACAGCGTAACAAAAGAGTGGAAGTGACTGAAAAACGACACAGAAGAGTGGAAGTGACTGAAAAACGACATAGTGGGATTCATTTGACAAGGCTTTTAACAGGACTGGAGGATTCCCAAGTAACATTCACAGTGCTCACTGGGGTGAAACGGGGCTGCCTGCTTCCCCCTTTCCTTTTCCTCCTGTGCATCGACTGGACCGTGAAACAAACAACCCACAATAAAAAGACCGTCATCCAATGGAGTCTCACAGAACACCTGGAAGACCTCGACTTCACGGATGATATTGCACTACTTACTCTCACACACCCACAAACAGATGACATTGCACTACTCTCACACACCCACAAACAGATGCAAGAGAAATGCCAACTCCTGGAAACAGCAGCCGGATTGGGGCTTAAAATAAACCAAAATAATGCGGATAAACAACAAAAGCACAAATCCGATAAACATCGGAGGCCAGACACTGGAAGAGGACGACAAATTCACATATCTGGGAAGTGTGATAACAGTGGACGGTGGGACAGAGGAGCATGTGAAGTCACGACACGAATAGGGAAAGCAAGAGCAACATTCAACATTTTAAATAAGATCTGGAAAACCAAAAACATCTCACTCAATACAAAACTCAAAATCTTCAACTCCAATGTCCAATCCGTACTTCTATACGGATCAGAAACCTGGAGGACCACCAACTACATCACCAATAAACTGCAGACATTCATCAACCACTGCCTAAGACGCATCCTCAGGATCTTCTGGCCAAACCGCATCAACAACATCAACCTATGCAACCTAGCAACCCAGTGCTAATGTAAGTAGCATTACTAACTCGATCGATCACAACCATGATAAAAAAGACCAATTGACGTAGATCTACGGCAATGGCGGGCGCTCAGATTAATTAAATTGGTTACTTTCCACCAGCTGGTTGTGTCCTGTCCTTACCGTAGCTGACGAGCAGCAGCAGGAAGGCCTTGTTCCTGAAGAGGTTCTCTATGGACTGTCTGTAGGAGTAGTCCTCCTGAGGGCCGTCTGGCAGCACGGCCTGGGCCTGGCTGGGGGGCAGCGGGGGGCGGTCCCTTATGACTACACACACACACACACACACACACACACACACTATGTTTAGTGCAACTGTGAAAGACTGAGTGACGTAGGGCGACCATGATGGTGCTTCTTGTAAACAGTGACTTTTCTATGCTATTATAATTACATACTACTTTATTGACTTAAAATAGTGCAGACTTGCTCCATAAGTCATAACAGAAGAACGCCTCAAGGCTCAAGCTGCGGTAGATAAAGTTATTATTCTTTCCTGCATGGACTGGATCCCAGCATGGAGGAAACATAAAGGACCTCAAATGAACGAGCTAACTTAATTTAAGAGACGTCGCAAAACATGAATCGTTCAACAAAAGATACAAGCACAGCCGTGTTTGTTCACGACATTTTCACAAAGGTACGTAAAATTACCAAACACATGAAACTGCTATGTTGCCTCTGCTAACTAAAGCAATGCCAACTACCATTATCTAGCCCAGCTGTACTGTTCCACATTAACATGATGTTGTTACTTGTTACACAGCAATCTGTGCAGAGCTAAGATAGTTTTTGATTGATTGAATACATTATTAACAAGTTGCATAACTAAGTTACAGAATTAGCAATGTTGTTGTTTTCCCCCAGGCAAATGAACCATCCAACCATGGGGCCCGGAGTAACACTGCAACTGTGGACGATGGCACATTATTCTGTTCTTAATAAATGTTGTTGAATCTTGAAACTCTGTCATTCATTTGCCATGGTTCACATGACGCTTGTAGGGCTTTATTTCACCATATAACTACTTATTAAAGGCCTACTTATTAAAGCACAGCTATGTTATATTTGTGCATAATGTCTATGTTAATTCTCTTCTCTGAAAATAGCCAATCTACACAGTACACAGCCTGGTGAGCTGCAGATCAGCTATTTTCGATGAACAGATTTAACGTGGATATTAACGATCAATAAAAAAACACCCGATCTACAGGTAGGCCAATTGTATATTCTTGAATGATAGCATAATTATGTGTTATCATAGGCAAATGGCCAAATCAAATACATTACTGTACATTGTCAACAGCCCAGAGAGTTTAAAAAGTATTGACGCTTTTCTGTTTTGCACTAGTCTGTGGATGTGAATCAGCAGTTTGATCACCCACCCGCAGATGTCAAATAAACATGGGGCATGAAAGATTTCCGCAGATGTTTCGCTATGGAAGCAATTAAATGTTGCCTAGAATAGCTCGTTCCTTCAATGAGGTAGGCTACTGCTGCATCAGTTGTAGCCTGAAAGGTCAGTAGCTGACAAAATCATCTTTCCATTCTGTGTCCATAATGTCCCCGAGATAACGCTCTCTTCCTCATAGCTTGTCCTTGTCCTTGAGCGCAAGCCTCGTCTCTCCATTAGTTTTCCGTTTAATCTTGAGTCTGCAAATGAGTATGTTTACAAACGCAAAGAGACCACAGACGAGACGTTGCTGGAAACTATAACCTAGCTCTGAGATGGTATGTGGAAGTGGTTGGTATTTAATGACCTTGGTCATAATAAATACGCACGCAATAAATATTGATATTGAGGACGTATTTGGTCAAAACATATTGTGATAATTGATTTTGTCCAAATTGCCCAGCCATATACTCCCCATACTCAGCCAGGACAGATGCAAACTGTATGTGAAAAAGGAATAAGATTTCCCAGGCCATAGCCTTCAAAAGTTGGATGTGGACACACCTGGTATACGTTTCTCAATGTGTGTGCAATGCATGCACACATGCAGGTGCACACACATGAACATGCATGCACGCACACACAACTTTCTTTCTTTTCTTGTCTACGAAGGTATGCCTGTTCTTAACCTTAACTGATGGCAGATGGCTAACCGTGTGTGTGTGTGTGTGTGTGTGTGTGTGTGTGCGCGCGCGCGCGCGCGTAATTGAGGAGAAAGCGAGAGGCGTAAAACATATGTTGTCTGGTGGAAACCTCATATGTTACTTATCAGCATTCAAATTCAAAAACGGCAAAAGTGGTTTTGAGCTTGTAGATCTGCTACTTTTGATGCTTTCATGTAACACTGTAGAGTCAAAGTAGGGCGTTAATTCATGAAAACAAAGAGTTAAGACATTTCTGCCTGGCAGCGCCGAAATGGCGATGATGCTTTTATTATACATTATCCAAAGCCTTTCTGCCCCATCACAATGTGCATTACATTCACCTATACATTCACCTACATACATACACACACACACATGTTTTTGAATGTATTTGCCACTGTTGTCCTGCATTTTTGCGATGAAGATAATTGTGTGTTAGTGTTGTTGCCGTTTGTTGTTACTGTTGTTTATGAGACCGAAGGCAAAAGCCAGGAGTGGCCAAAGCAGCCTCCGCAAAGACAGACAGACAGACGTACCTATCACAGTGAGTAAGAGGAGGACAGTGGAGATGATGGCAGTGCCGTAGAACATGACACTGATGTTGCTTCCCATCAGGTCCAGGTCCCCTGGAGTGTTGGGGACCAGCACTGGAGGCAACAGGAAACCTATAGCGCACCCCAGCTAGATACGCACACACGTGCGCACACACACACACACACACACACACACACACACACACACACACACACACGTAGTAGACAAGAGGTATGAAAGCACAATTGAGCTATCATATCCAGCTATAACACATACAGCATTGGATAATCTAATGAATGTGTGAAGTGATCTCTCTCTCCCATACTGACGTCACGTGCACCCAGTGCATGTAAGTGGAGGAGCCGGACAGTTATAGCCTGCAGAGGAGTCTTCTGACCTATTGACCCTCAAGAATGGTCAGTATGGTATACTGACTTGATGTGTCTGATGTATCTGATGTGTTTGTAGGTTTATTTTGTCTGTTAAATATTTTGTCTAAATCCCTTGAAAACGAGATGGTTTATGATACCTCAAGGGGTTTATTCCCCAAATCAAATTGCATAATGCAAATTCCATGGAAGCGGAGATTGAACCCGGGCCTCCCACTTGCCAGACCAACGCGCAACCTGGCGTGCCAATAGGGCTGAGCCCGATTGGCAGGGCTGTTGCGGGCTGGGTCTTGGCTGGGGGGTGATTGATCTACAATCACCCCCCGGTCTTGGAAGCGCGTCCTTGCGCTTCTCACTTCACACCGCCGACTGCCGCACAGTCGCACACAATGTCCCTCATGCGAGGATATCACGCTCCACGTCCTGCCGACTACGCCAGATTGTAGCATTGCGCGGAAGCGGGGATTGAACCCGGGCCTCCCACTCGCCAGACCAACGCGCAACCTGTCGTGTGGTAACTATACTCAAAAACTGTACTGAAGTACAATTTTTGAGGTAGACCTACTTTAAACTTTGGATATTTGAAAATAGCCAGAGCCACTGCCGCCCCTTTTTCCACCAGTGACAATGTGTCTGTCTGTCAGTCACCTCCATAAACACAAACAACCGTCAGAATTGTATCATTATTAGTAGTACCTGATTCCCGAGCACGGCCGTGGCGCACGCCGTCGACACCTCCTTGGGTCCGAACCACACGGAGGCGACGCGCGACGGCAGGCCGAGGATGAACACCTGCGCCATGGAGCAGACCACCTGTGCCGCCATGGTGACGGCGAAGCGGTCCGGCGCCACGCTGGCGCACTTGAGCCAGGCGCCCAGGCAGTTGAGGCCGGCGCCCAGCACCGCCGTCAGCCGCAGGCCCCGGCAGTCCAGCAGCCACGTGGCCGGGAAGATGAGCGGGATGTAGGCCACCATGTAGACGATGGAGAGCCAGTCCACCTGCATGGTTCAATGTGCCTCGTTATTCGTTTGACCGTTTTATAGCCTAGTAACTTGTTCATTCATCAGTCCCTCTTATTTGAGTATTAGTATATATGGCAATAAGGGCATAGCAGACATTTTATGGTGCCGCACAGATATAGAAAACCCATTCGTTTTCCAAAGATATTTATATACAAGTCTACAACCAAGCTATCCAGGCTCCTGCGTCATGTCCATAAAACATTTGATTGTGTCAATATTTAATTATGTTATACTATATTTAATGAAAAATATTTGAAAAAAGGGTAGGATATATTTATTTGACACAGAATTAAATGTTTTATGGTCATGATTCACCAGGAGCTTTCATTTTTTATCATATATAGGCTATAGTATAGCCTATTATTGTCATCTCAACACTCATCTGTTGTAGGCCATGCATCAAAACAATCTACAAAAGGGCAATTCTTCATTCTCTCATGCATGGGGATGAGGAAAATGAGGAAAATGATACAACAACAAACAACAACTGAACAACATCACTAACTAACACAACGCACCTTGTCGCTGGTCACGCCGTAGTACTGCGTGAAGACGTTGGTGATGATGCTGTAGTGGATCCACTGGAACGCGTTGACCATCGAGTACAGGCTGAACACAGCCAGCACGGCGAAGCGACGCCAGTACAGCCGGGTCTCCAGACCTGTTCTATCACCAACCCCTCCTACTCCGTTGGGCAGCATCGCCTCTTTCTCATCCGGCTGATGCGGGATCTCCTGCTCCAGATATTGATGCCGCCGGGCGGCAGTGCTCAGGTGGTGGATCGCATCCTCCGAGTCATCCTCCCTCGCTGCGGATCCGTTGTGCGGCAGCAGCTCGGCGTACCGCTCGGCAGGCGACGTGGTTCCGTCACCGTCCGCTTCGGGAGGTGCAGGAACGTCCTCCTGCTTCTTCAGAGGTGTAGGCAAAAAAATAAGTTCTCACTTCCCATAGCATAAAAATATATTTATGGTTGTTTGTTTAATTGTTTGTGGGCGAAAATAGGAAACGTTCGCCTGATAACGACATTCCCAAAATAGGGATGCCACATTGAAAGTGCACGTTAATGAATGAATGGTTGCATTAATTACACAATAAAACGGAAACGCTTATCTAAATTATAACATGTAGCCTTAGAGTATATGTAGCCCCAGATGGACGGGCATATCGTTGCGATGAAATCAGATTAATGATCTGCAAAAACGATTCAGAGTCGCGGGGACAAAATAACTGAATTTAAGGCTAATGTGGAACACTGTCTATAGCGGTGACCCAAAAATGAGGCCCCCGGGACTGTTTAAATACCTTCTTGCATACTGTGATGTGCGCGCCGTCGGCGTCGTCCGCGTCAGGTGCAGCGGCGCTGCTGTCAGCGCGCAGATGCTCTTCTTGGACCAGCTCCCCAGCGACCATGATGGCAGAGGAGGAGGAGGGGACCGGGGTTGAGGAGGGGGATGAAGCCGCCTCCCGGGCGCCGGAGAGCGGCTTGGTGGAGACGATCAGCGCGGCGGCAGGAAAGAGGAGAACAAGAGAGCTGATCTGATGCAAAGCAGCCGGAGGGACGCTTCCTCATGTCGTTATGATGATCACACACTGTCTGTCACGGAACACAGACCGCAGCGGTACGCGGCGCAACGCAGGGCATGTTGGTTGTATGAACGATCCGGCAGTGGTATTAAAACGATACAATAAAATTGATTACATTGTATGAATAATGCACAATGGCCATATTCTGCTGGACCGATAGTCACCAGTAACAGTTCACCTTATTCTCTCCTGGACCAAGCTTCCTCATGTAGTCGCGCATGGCATGCTGTCTAGCCTATCTCTCAGGCAACGCGGCTTTTGTGTGAGCTATCTCGCCCTCTCTCCCTCCCTCTCTCTACACCCCCCCTCTCTCTCCTTCCGACGATGACACGACCAATAGCAAAGCAGAAACAAAGAGGGTTGTACCATTTCCAGGGCGCCGTGTCATGTCATGCGCGTGTGCGTGCATGCAGCGTGCGTGTGAGTGAGTGAGAGATGGCACGAGAGGTGATATATAGCAGGAAAGGATGATGCAACATTCAGTCTACCTCAGTCTCACACATATGACTATGGGTCAGAACATGTGTAGACCTAGCCATGATTCATGACTCTCGTATACATGGCAGTCATGTTTCAGGGCTAGTGTAGACCATATACAGTAGTAGTGTAAGGCCTTTAGCCTTCACTATAGTCATGTAAATGTAATACGTTTACATATTAGTCAGCAACTATAGGCTATAGATAGGCCTAGAATCTTACCCCCATTTAGTCCCAGCTTGTGTATGTTATCTACTATCTAGCCATCCTTGTTGTAAACTAACTGGTTAGCATTGGCTCCATGTCCATATGTTCAGGCAATTATCGTCTGCTAATCCTAATCTTGCTTGACCCAGTGCACTGAACTAGGCCTAGACAGATAGTGAGCCCAATAGACTTCACTGTTTGTGTGTGTGTGTGTGTGTGTGTGTGTGTGTGTGTGTGTGTGTGTCAGCCATGTTCTTACCATTTTATTAATACTGTAATTTGTTTTATATTAGTCATCCTTTGTCTGCTTTCCCCCCCTCATGGGGTAGGCAACCTTAGGCAAGGTTGGCAACATTGGCACATAAATCTGAGATAATTTAAAATTAAATATTAAAAAATAAATAGGTCTTGAGTTGTGCTTTAAAGCTATCTACATAGGCTTCCTGTTTTAGGTGTAATGGGAGTTTATTCCAGACGTCGGGCCATAGAAGCAGAAAGCTGGCTGCCACATTTTGAACAAGTTGTAAATGTCAGTTATCTTTGGCAGGCCATAAAAAAGTGCTGTCGATCTCCACAATTCCACATTCATTCAAACTGATAACTCTGACTGGGGAGGGATTCAGTGATATAGGTGGGTTATTGAGTCTAATGATCATTATCCTGATGTGAACGAAGATATTTCGAAATAAATAATTAAACTTAATGTTGATATGGCACACTATCAAGAAAATGAAAACATGAAACACTTCATGACAAAAAGATTGCCGACTGAGATTGCTGAAAATAGCTGATCTACAATCTCACAACTGCTCGCAGCGCGAGGTGTTTTTTTTCGTGTCTTGTCATTAAGACCCATCCCTTACGGGATTATAAGACACCAACAACATAAATAAATAATATCACGTTCACTTCCCACACAGAAGTTACACAAAGTATTTGATCAAAACAAAAACAGAAATAAGCATTAAATAAATATATAATAAATAAATAAAATATAATACGTCCCAAGCTTTCTCTATATATTCTGCTAATGCAAATATCTTTTGTTCGAAAATCCATCTCAGTCGCTCTGCATCACTTAACCACATCAGATTTTTACATCTGTTAAATAACTTTTGACGTAGCTCATGATACAACGGGCAATAGAAAAGAAAATGGACTGGCCTGGACTAAACGGCAGCTGTATTTTAAATACATGGGAAGATCCCACTGTGGTTGCATGGTCACGTTTCTCTGGCTGATCAGGTGACGGGACACATCCTCAGGTTTCCTGTACTGTCTCCATGGAAACGCAGTGGACATCAACAGACAGTGGCAATCCTGGTACAGTGTCACACAATTAAAGCTTCATAAACAACCAAATATAAGCAATACAAATAGTTGGGATCATGTCCAAATCGAACGATGCCGTTTGCGAGATGAACCTGCACAGGGAGACGTGGTGCCAAGTGGAGACCGACAGCAGAGCGTTCTTGGAGAGAAAGGAGATGAGACATTTCGGGTGTCACCTCCGGAACAGCTCCCAGAAGACGGTCGCACCACAGCCTAGGTCAGCCTGGATGGAGAAGCCAGTCACCAGAAAGCACGTGGAGAGGAAACACTATGAAGAGAGCTGTAAGAACCACTAACAAGGAATCCCTTTTGGTGCTTTGACCCTTCTGGACGGGAAACCCTTTTGGGGTTCTTGTTTTTCAGAAAGTTTAGAAGGCATTTTTTAAATCTTGCCTCAGTCCTAAATGGGTTAACCTGTGACATAAGAATGGTAAAGCGTTCATCACAAGTAATCCAGATTTGCAGCCATGCAAATGTTCACCCTTTATTACACGGCTTGGTTAAATGCCAGCTCAGTGGCCTTGTGGTTAGAGTGTCCGGGGTTCGATCCCCGGCCAGGTCATACCAAAGACTCTAAAAATGGGACCCTCCCTGCTTGACACTCAGCATCAAGGGTTGGATTGGGGGTAAGACAAGTCCCTGCGACATACTAGCGTCATGTCCAGGGGGTGTACTTGTACATCAAGCTGCCTCACGCTACAGAAACAGGAGATAGGCTCCTGCCCTATGGGCCTCATGGCTCGGCAAGGCTACTTACTTACTTACTTAGTTGGTTAAATGCTTGATTCTGACTGGTCCAATCTCAAGTCTGTTTTTTCCTGATAATGACCGCTTGGCTCTATAACAGAGTCTGAGTCTAATCAAAGGCTCCTGTTCTTCATAACAAGTTGCACAGCTTACGTCAAAGACGTTTATAATATTATTGTAGCCTACCGTGTATATTTTGTTGTAGTGCTATCAACATTATACCACATAGGCCTACGGCACATAAACTAGGACTGTGTTATTTAAAATAGGCTAAGTCATCCATAAAACACCTTTGAATTAACTTGAACTTATATTTAACTGAGATACAGAATGTTGGGTGAGACTCTTTAGTGCAGAACAATAGTTCTGGGGGGTACATATCTGAAAAATAGCAGCTTGTAGATTGGTTATTCTTGGCAGAGATTTGGTGTGGACAGAAAAAAGCGGTCCAAGTACAGTTGTAACTCAGGTCCTTTTCTCCAGGGTTTAAGTGCTTAACTAATAAATGATTGGTACATATTTTAAATGGTGTCAGGGCATTCCACATCTTGATTTCAGAGTAGTAGAATGAGGATTTTCCAATGTTAGTTTTAAATTTGTTTTAAATCATGGTCGCTCACTCTGGTGTTGTGGCTGTCACTCACTTTGAAGAAGTAGTCAGACAGGTATGAGGGTATGGGTATACTGCACTGAGGACATACTGTAGTCTACTCTCTTTGTCTATGTTAAATACCAATGTAAACGTTTTCTCATGCCCATAAAGCCAAAGAAAGTGTGTTGGAATTAATAATAGCTACATCCTGACTCTTAGTCTTACTATTCTCTCTTTCAGACAATCACAGAGCCCACCTGGTCTAGATTGCCACAGACCACGGGATCCACCCATCAGACAAAACTCACCTCAAACATAACCTGTTTGAGCAGAGTGATTTATATGAGGACAACTTACTTGAAATTCCTGTATTTTAATAAATTACAGCATGAATGCAATGCAATAAGAAAACAGAATGCCATTCTTCATCAGTGCATTCATCCATGTGTTTACCCATTAAAGTCTCAATCTCACCGGGCATCTAGTACAGATGCTCCCCGGGCGTCCCCCTAGGGAGGTCCTCTGGGCACGTCAGCCCTGGGTCACACCAAGGACCAGATGGGGGTCATAATATCCACGCTGGCTTTGGAACCCCAGCATGCAAGTGGCTGATGTTGCTCGGGAAAAGTAAAGTCTGGAGCGTTCTGCTGGAACTGTTTCCCCCCCACGATCCAACTCTGGAATAAGCAGTTGATGCATGGATGGCTGGATGTGTGTTACTGTGTCTCTATGTGTTAACATGTGATTGTGTTACATTTTCTTAGCCATGGTGAACAGTCTGTATGCATTGTTTGTGGTGGCCTGCTGAACGGTTTGGAACGACATGCCTTTGACATCAGCAATGTACTGACATGACATGAAGATGTTCTGGGGTTCGTTCCTCACCTAGAGAACAGGTCAGACAGGAAGCAGATACGGTTAGACCAATATAGAGTAGTGAAGTCCTGATGTCATTGCGTCACAGCGTTATTTGTTCAATCTTAGATCACATCATATAGGAACTGTGTTCCGAAAATTAACAAATCACACCTTTGCGTTTGAAATGCATTATGTTTTTGGATGCTGTCCTCTCATGTCTTGTTATGTCAGTTTTGTTTAGTGTTCAATGTCCGGGGACTACGGATGGAAATTAGCATCTCTGCTAAATCCGGTGTATTTCCGCTATATTTTTGATTAATATACTCTGTCCCGTCCAAATTAACAAATAAAGTTTTGTCAGGCATGTACTTAGTACTAAAATAGTACTTTTCCACTGTCAGTTGATGCTTCACATCCATACGAGTTAAAATATCTTTACATTTCCATTTCTGCTAAGCAGCAAGCTGCTGTATTATATAGCTATGCTAAGATGATTTAGATTTTGTTAGGATAAACTTGCGTGACTGTAAATACGAAACGGAAGCGTGGAGGAGACGTCACATCGGCTTTATCGACAGTTTGACCAGAAGCATTTGGAAATTGTGGGATGCCACAGTCTGGCCACGCGTATACAGTGTAACAGTACAATAATCATAATAAAAGCTCTCCTACTGTAATTGATTATGTGATATGGATCAAATGTATAATGATAAAGACTTGCCTGCTTGTCAGGTCCCAGTGCAGGAGAGTCCGTTTCCAGGCAAATGTGTTCCAATGGAATCTGCTTGATCAGCTTGGCTCTCTGATAATAAAATGAATCGGTATCAATAAGATGTAATCCCCAAACTAGTGCTCGGCGATATGGACAGAATCAAATATCATTAAATGTTTTACTAAATACCTCAATATTGATATTGCGACGATATTTGTGTCCCATTTAATGTTTTCAGAAATAGCAAAAAGAGCCGATCTACAAGCTCATGAAATCATCTTGACAAATATCACTATATGGCCCAGGCCTATACCTTAGCTTAACTCAATACATGTCTCTGTCTCTTTACTACTAATACTTTAGCAAAACACTAAGATTTGAATGACAATCTAACATTAAAATAATTTATGTAAAAAAAAATACTATACTATGTTAGTTCCATTGATCTAAGCCAACACAATCGATTGATCATTAAAATAAGCTGAAAATGCACCCATCTGACCACGTAATTTAACAATGTAACAACAATTTAACACAAATTTCTGTTAAGTGCCCCCACCACAGTACAGAAACAGCCCTAATAAAAATCACCAATGACCTCCTGTTAGCAGCCGACTCTGGACAGTTATCCATTCTCATCCTTCTCGACATGACTGCAGCCTTTGACACCATCTCACACTCCATCCTCCTCGACCGTCTAGCCTCCATTGGCATATCTGACACACCCCTACACTGGTTCCACTCCTATCTCTCCGACCGCACTCAGTTCATTCAGCTAAAATCTTTCATATCCCACTCCTCTCCCCTCTCCTCTGGTGTTCCCCAGGGCTCTGTCCTTGGCCCCATATTATTTATAATATACCTCCTCCCACTTGGCTCAATATTCCGCAAACACAACGTCAATTTCCACTGTTACGCGGACGACACCCAGCTCTATGTCTCCTCCACACCTACCTCCACCCTCCCTCTGTGCCTGTCTTCATGAAATTAAAGACTGGTTCACCTGGTTAACCCTCATTGGCACTAAATCCTCACTCACCAAGCAGCCCAGTTTTACACTCACCATAGATAACTCCTCGGTTTCCCCCTCCCCCCAGGTCAAGAGTCTGGGTGTCGTCCTCGACAGCACCCTATCTTTCCATACCCACATCAATAACACCATCCGGTCCGCCTACTTTCACCTCCGCAACATCAACCGCCTCCGCCCTTCACTCACCCCCAACAACACTGCCATCCTAGTCCTTTCTCTGGTCACCTCCCGCCTCGATTACTGCAACTCCCTTCTCTTCGGTCTCCCCCACAAACTCCTCCATAAAATCCAACTGGTCCAGAACGCTGCAGCCCGCATCATCACCAAAACCCCTGCCATCTCCCACATC
Organism: Protomyctophum bolini; assembly: GCF_963924005.1. Lineage (NCBI taxonomy): Eukaryota > Metazoa > Chordata > Actinopteri > Myctophiformes > Myctophidae > Protomyctophum > Protomyctophum bolini. The sequence goes on along the minus strand of NC_137880.1, from coordinate 13,550,744 downwards.
ACCCCCGTTCTTCACCAACTCCACTGGCTACCCATCAAATACCGCATAGATTACAAGATCCTCCTCAACACATTCAATGCCATCCATAACCTCTCCCCCCCATACCTGTCTGATCTCATCCATATCAACACTCCCACCCGGTCACTTAGGTCTGCCTCCTCCACCAACCTCACTGTTCCCCCAGCTCGTTTGTCCACCATGGGGGGTAGAGCTTTCAGCCGCTCTGCCCCTCGCCTTTGGAACAGCCTTCCGCCGACATTCGAAACATGGACTCACTCCCCACCTTCAAATCCCACCTCAAAACTCACCTTTTCAGACAAGCCTACTCCCACCTTGAGTAGAAGTCTGCTGCAGGCCTTTGTGTGTATTTTAAACTTGTTTTATTGTATTGTATTTCTTTTCTGTTTTGTTAGGCGACCTTGAGTGACCTGAAAGGCGCCATATAAATAAAATGTATTATTATTATTATTAAGTGGTCAGATCATGGGTTTCAAAATGTCCAGTGGGCCTCGATCCAGAAAGTGCACGACATGCACACTCGCATGTGTACACACAAGCAATTAAAATGAGCCCTCACCCCCAACCCACATAAACAGAAGGACGACAAAGTTAGATATTTGTAAGAGTAAAATGTACTTTCTGCTTAGCAGCAGGAACTTGGGGGCAAGAGTCACTGTCCTTGGATACTTTACACTCGGTACAAGGACACACACTCACCCAGATGGAGGCAATATATCAATATTATTGAGATTGTGATATGAGACTAATCTTCTACTCTTGTTTGGCATATTGTAATATAGTGTTGTCTTTTCCTTGTTTTAAACTGCCTATACTTTCAAAAATCACACCCGTGTGAACTGAGTGGTGCAACTCCCCTCTCCCCCTGACCCCCCCTCCTCTCTTTCGCTCATTAGCAGGCAACAGTGCAACATTTCACACATTTCACACATTTCACATTTTCACATTTTCACATTTTCACATTTTCACATTTTCACACATTTGTGCATTGCAGCTGTCTGCCTGATGTTGCTGAGCTTCACAGCAGCTACATTTACAGTAGAGCGCCAAGAGTTTTTGTCAGTGGCAGTGGACGTCTTCGCTTGTAAACCTGCTACCGTAAGTTGGCACTTGAGCTGGTCTTTGAAACGTTTACGAGGTCCGCTTCACACACACACACACACACACACACACACACACACACACACACACACACACACACACACACACACACACACACACACACACACACACCTGTTGGTTGGTGCAGATGGCAGGGGGAAAGGAGAGGAAGTATCCAGCCTTCACAGCCTCCAGAGCCACTGACGGCCTCCCAGCAAAGTTATGGAGCAGAGCTCTGCTCACCCCTGAGAGAACCACGGGAATTAACTGACACTGGAACCATAATACATTAACTCACAATGGAACCATAATACATTAACTGATACTGGAACCATAATACATTAACTGACACTGGAACCATAATACATTAACTGACACTGGAACCATAATACATTAACTGATACTGGAACCATAATACATTAACTGATACTGGAACCATAATACATTAATTGACACTGGAACCATTACCATTAATCACCACATAAACTAATTGGTCCTTGTCAGTTATAATATAGCAGGGCATAAAACACCTACTTTTATGTGTCAATATATCTTGGGCATGTCATATAGGCGAAAACGCAAAAACGGTCAAAACATTTTTAGAAATCTTCTGCAATTTTCAAGTTTGTTTTGAGAAATGTAATTTTATGTTCAAAAATGTAAAAAGAACAAAACAATATATATAATAAATAGCCATGACGCATTGTGAGCTTGTAGATCAGCTATTTTTGCAATTTAACTTGCTACAAAGTACAATATTATAGGGCTTAAGTGGTTAATAATATTAATCTATGCATCCAGTCGTCTTTATCTAATATAACCAACTAACCAACCAACCAACCAACCAACCAACCATATTATAGCTTTAACCTACAAGATAGATTTTGGGGCCTTGTCCCAATTTAATTCATCTCCATGCCATGCAGAGCAGCAACAGGTATGATAAATGCTTACAATGTTGCCATGCTCTCCAAGATAAACCACCTGTATTGTTAATTTGATTTGTTTGCAGCTCAACTAAACAATGATCATATTCACACCTGGTCATACTGTAACTACTGTACACACCTTGTTCTCTCATGGTTGCTATGGTCACCTGAGCAGCAGATCTTGAGTGGACGTTCCTGTGCATTGGGGACCAGGAAACATCACCATCATCTTTGTCATATTCATCATTGTACAGCATGTGAGTAATGTCTTGGAGCGAGTAAACAATATAATATTCCTAATGTTCTTAACCACTTTCAAACTGTTATCCCTATTTTGGGCATAATTTTCAACAATGTTTGAAAAGAAAAATAGCAGCTTTGCAGGCTCACAACACGTCACGATGCAATGCTTTGTGAGCTTGTGGATTTGCTATTTTAGTTATGTTTCATATGACAATTAGCCCTTGCATTGTCCAAAATCCCACCCCAAAAAGTGATTGTCCAATGCCAATCCAAATAGTTGCTATGCAGATCAAGCTTTCTTCGCTGCTAACGTGCCTATTGGACAAGGATGGGTTGGGGATGGCCCTGCAAGCCCGTTGGGCCCCGACCAGGTCCCGGCCCGGCCTCCATATTTTGGGCCCGGTAATGACTGGGTAATTGACTGGGTAATGTAATCATTCAGTAGACAACCTTTCCATTTAGGAAGACCAGTTTAGCAACTTGTAGCTATGGCAATTGTGTCCTCTGAGCTGGGAACAACTTGTTCCTTAACTCATTCCTGTATTCTGGGAGGGTGGTAGCAGCCAAATACATATAATGTTTTGGGGTCCTTGACACAAAAACGTTTGATCACCACTGATATAGCAACAAATGTTTTTCAGAAAACTGATTTAGAAGACATTTTGTAAAAATCTTCCTCTGGTCTTAATGAGTGAAGTGATTTCCTCACACTGGTAGGTCCAGCTCCTTGGCGATGTGGAGCTGTTGAATGAAAACGGCCAGCTGGTCCTCTCTGTCCTGGGCAGTAGGTGCACACCATGGAGTGAAGTCCAGCCCTATCTGGAATGAGCCATGTGGGAGGCACAGAGAAATAAAGGACACTGCTTAGTGCTTACCAATTATGACAGCAAAGGAAATGTTTTATTTGATGGTTTTGTAACCACCACCCACAACATGCTACACACGTACTGTTTGGGTCGAGGCTATGGGGATTCTAATGTGTTCTTACACTACTCACACCATATTTATTTCCCAGACACACACATCTGCCCTCCGTTTCCTATCACCCTACCTTACGAGTCGACCGACGATCGGAATTCTACAAATGCCTTCTAAACAAAGTTTCAAACACTTAAAATTGTTGAAACGGCACGAAGTGAAAGTGAGCTTGTACTTATACTACTGCTATTTTTGAATAGTCAAAACTAACATCTCAAAATGACACCGGTTTTAATGGGATACATGAAAAAACTATTAATAATAATAATAATAATCATCATAATCTTTCGACCGTGGTCGAGATCATGGATTTCACAATGCCACGCCAGACTTTCCGGGTCCTTCATTGCCATCCCCAGTTCCTGCTTACTGATGCATGCAGGGAAAGGAACTGGTCGGAATAACGTGTTCCTTCCACACGCTGTGTGCGTGCGTGAGAGAGAGCGAGACAGTCAGTGAGTCTGTCAGTGATTTAAGAAGTTACATGGGCTCAAGATTAGGAGGCCACAAAGCGTTAGAGCTTTAACATGTTTAATCCGCTTGATTTTCAAAAACTGTCTAGTTACAGTCTTGTGCTGTTTCACTAATGGTCATCGGGCTGTGTGTGTGTGTGTGTGTGTGTGTGTGTGTGAGCGCACGCGTGTGTGTACTTGTGCGCGCGTGCATGCATGCGTGTGTAATACTTGAAACTTGAAGCACCAAGTCTAAAAATAAAACCATTAACCACTTAAACATAAACTTTAAATACTTTGTTTCACCAGGTTCCCCCAGCAGTCCACTTGGTCCCTTCCTTTTTCCCCATCTACACCAAATATCTTCCTCGGAAATAGCTGATCTACAAGCTCATGATGACGCACCAGCAACATTGAGAATTGAGCTTGTAGATCTGCTATTTTTGCTGAATGTTCGCCTGTGGCATGCCTAGAATAGGGATGTTATAGTGTTCATGTGGTTAAACTAGACAATGGACTTGGCTTGACAATGTAGCGAAATACCTCTCCACTCCTACTCTCTAAGAATCAGCAGAAGATAGAGCAACTGTATGTGTGTGTGTGTGTGTGTGTGTGTGTGTGTGTGTGTGTGTGTGTGGGGCACTGTGCGCATGTGGAAAGACATTCTTATGTTCACTTAGCAGAGGATAGAGAATGCGTGCATGCGTACTTTGTGAAGTTCAAATCTTTACTGTTTGAATTGTATCCTTTTTAGTTCATCAGTGGTGGAAAAAGCTCTCACATTTTAGTTATGTATCAATTCTGCAATGTAGAAATACTCTGTTACAAATAAAACTCCGGAATTCAAAATGTACTGAAGTGGTTAATGTACGTTTTGTATCAAAACCTACTAAAGTTTTCTAATAATTTTTAGTGGAGTAAAAAGTACAATATTTGCCTCTGAGATGTAGGAGTAAAAGTATAATAAACAATTGTACCTAAGTACAGTGCTTAAGTAGATATAGTAGAGATAGTATTACTTTCCACCACTGAATTTAACCCTGGTCACATCGTGCATGTGTGTGTGTGTGTGTGTGTGTGTGTGTGTGTGTGTGTGTGTGTGTGTGTGTGTTACTGCTACCTCTCCAACAGCGACTAGACGATCTCGGTGTTTGTAAAAAAGTGGCAGGGCAGACTCCAGATCCTGGGGAGACAACACATTATTTTAGTTGCCACGTAATGTTTTATCTTTGTATTTTTCACAGGAATCACAATGCAATGTGTCTAATTGGTAGATGTTAATTGTTTATGTTGTGATAATTTCGTCGACAAACTATGAGAAACTCGTTGTGCTGCGACACATTGTGAGCTTGTAGATCGGCTATTTTCAGCATGCAGCCAAATGTAAAATCAGGCATTAGGTCGCCATCATGGCCCACCAAAACAGAGGCTATCAGTATGCTCGTGACATCATCACACCCGGAAGTTATGCGGGAAGTTCCGGGAACGGCTACTGAGTGACAAAGAACATCCAAACAGGACTGTTGAGCGCTTCCAGACTCTAATGATCCATGCTGCTCAATGTTTTGCCACTCAGTCTAGATGAGGGGGCCGTGTCCCGGTGGAAAAGTCATGCATGTGTATACTCTTCATTTTGGTCGTCAAAATCAACTGTAGATTTAATCGACTAAAACCTTATGATTTAAAACTAGACACAAATTGTTAATTTGAATTAAACAAAATGAAAATGTATTCAAAAGACTATGACTAAAACTACGTTTTATTCAAAAGACTATGACTAAAACAAAATAAAACTTTCGTGTCAAAATCAACACTGGCTGTAATGTTTTCACAGCGCAAGGAGGACCCGTGTGCGGCGCTAATGTTTTCTCTACCATGGGACACCAACTGAGCCAAAAGAGATGTCATTACCCAGCCCTTCTCTCTGTGCTTTCCCAGGAGAAGTTAAGTGAAAACAAACGGCTGCAGACCACCAGAAAGGTGAGAGGTGTTGGAATAACGTAGGCCTACCTCTGGCTTCACACTGCGCTGCTCCGGGTTCCCACAGGCCTGAAGGGGGTGGAGGCCCAGGCATGGTGCCACCAGACCTGGGTACCTATACGCCGTGATGAATGAGGGGTGGATTAAAGCAAAAATAAAAATGACACCCCTGGAGCAGTATGTTTACTTTCACAACAGAAATATATTTTGTTCAACTGCACAGTGGGTACCTTTTAGCATAGATGTTAAAAGATGAAATAATAATATTATTATATATTATATTATCAGTGGATGTGGCAGCAGACTAGAGGTTAGATTGAAGCAGTGGGTTTGTGGCGATTGGAATGTTATGAATATTATTGAAAATTTGTCTTTGGAACACCGTTAGTCAGTTTACAACAATAAAAACAATATAGGTTGTGTGCATCTGAATTTAGTAGTCTACGAGGGGGTAATCCTAAAAGCTCAAAATACATGTGATTTCTCCCCCAATATGTTACTGTAAGAATAGCTATGATTTGTTATAAGTAGTTAATAGATCATTCATAAACTGTTATGAATGACTTGTTAAGCATTATTGCAAGATGCACTTAGGAACTTTTACTTCTATTTCAATTTTGGAAGACTTCATAATATCTAATTAAATCTACAACACTACAATTATTTACTAGTTACTTTGCAGATTTAGATTATTTATATACCAAATGTACTGTACATTAACTGATACCTTATTAATTGTTATTATAGATGAAACTACCTAGCAACACAAAGTAGCCTAATTAAAATCTGCTGCAACATTATAGTGATCAACACATTAATGCAAGACATCCACTGTGAACGGTACACACCTGTCACTGAGCTGGAGGACTCTGTCGAACTCACCCACCTCTTCTGTCACCGCAACCAGGGTCTGCACCCCGGCCTTTGGCGCGCACACACACACACACACACACACACACACACACACACACACACACACACACACACACGTGAAATAATCTGCAATCGTTCGTATAGCTTGTACAGCAAGCAATACACCAAGTAAGATTCCTCATATGTGAACATATAATAAACAGATTTAGATTGTGATTAAATTCCTGGTCTTAACCACTGTACGACGTCCTATATACTTCTCCAGTTTGTCAACGAAATCATCACTGCTCCAGAACAGATCAACACTGACCTCTATGGTCCTCTGGATCACCTCCTCCAGATCCTAGTACAGAGGATAACATTCAGGGTCATTTGATGAGACCAAAGCATATAAAGCACAAAAGTGAAATAAAATCTAATGATAAAATGTAGGAGAGCATAATAAATAATAATACAAATATTGTATCTATTTAAAAAAAAAAAACATATCTTATATATCTGTTCTGTTTATATATTATTAATATTAAAGTACATATTGTTATTTTATTACATTATTGTGTTGCTGTTGCCTATGCTTGTAGAATCTGCATTATTCACAAACAGCCTGAGCCTGCTACTGAAGAAGGCTGGCAGGTTTTTACTTGTTTACTTGTTAGCCATAGGGGTGGTTCATATGGGGGTTGGCCCCATAGGGGGTTAGCCCCTTTCGGAATCGGAACCCTCGTGTACCTTTTCTTGGGCCGTCCCATGCAGAAAAGGTAAACAAGAGTCCCGAGTGTCGGTCAACACACGCTTAGCTTACCTCTTCAAACTCACGGGCAGATATGTGGCAGTGACAGTCAACGAAACCATTCTCCATTTAAAAAAATAAAAATAAACGTGAACTTGGAGGGCTTATATAGCAAACAAAAAAAACCTTCTTGTTTTAGTTCAAGTGTTCAGCACTGCGTTTGTAAAACAAAAAAGTAAGCGGAACCTTTTCTCTAAGCAACACGCTTCTCTCGTCGTGCACTTTTCGAGGCGGACCCCGGGCGCGAGACGACGTTCCTTCCGCCTCCTGTGTTGTTGTTGTTCGTTTGAAACGCTTTGGCGCTGGAGACAATGAAATAACTAAAGCACGATAAACAACTATAACAATATAAACTACGATAAAACATTATAGGTTATCGGCGAGAAGATGGAGGCGACTGAGGCGAGTGGAATCACGTCTAATGTGGAGAAGTGTGAGGAGTACAGAGTCCAGGTTAGTTAGTGGTGGAAAAAGTACATTTGATTGTTTTACTTAAAATAAGTATCAGCACTGCACTGGACAAATACTCTTATTACGTTATTAAGTAAAAGTCCTGAATTCAAGTGTGAAAAAGTACAAAGGTATTGGTATAAAAATGTACTTAAAGTACCAAAAGTAGAAAGTACTCATTACGCAGAATGTCCCATTTCACAAGTTTTCAAATGTACAAAATGTATACAAATAATTTTCAAATGGCCGAAATATGCTGGGCTGAAGTTGGTACCGGTAATATGTGTTTTGCAATAATAATTCGAAATCTACAATGTAACCAGCAGTAGGTAACGTTTTCAAATAATTGTACTTAAGTACATAACAGTATGAGTAGTTGTACTTAGTTACTTACTTTCCACCCCTGATCCAGGTGTCTTCGAAGAAACAAGTGATTGAGCAGATGGACAGATACAAGGAGCTGTTGAAGAAGTCTCTGGACGGGCAGACTGCCATGGACCAACAGATCAGGACACGTTTACTGAACCAGATGCTGGACGTAGGTCTTTTTAGGATGTTTACATCACGTTCAGAGCCATAGAGTAAGACAGAGTTATGACAAATTACTTTGGATAAGTTGTGGAAATGATTTTGAAAATTAATTGGTAAAATGTGTAGGCACCACTGATATAGCAACATACGTTTTTCAGGGACCTTTTAGGATTTAGAAGACATTTTTAGAATCTGCCTCAGGTCTTAATGGGTTAATGTCACTGTGCAGAACTTCTCGAAAACGGTGCAGGATAACCTGTTGGTGAACGGCCAGCCTTGGGACGACGCGCCTGACGATGAACGTAAGCCAGCTGTTGAATTTCAATCACACAGCAGCATATAGACACCTCCACAGACGGGCACCCTGGTCACAGCAGCCTTTACCGTAATTACACTACTTAATACGAAATAGGGCGAGCGCTCATAGAGATTTATGTGTTTGACATTCCATTTCTCTCCAAATTGAATTTTGCCACTACTGTAGGAGCAGCCATAATCTACACATGTAAGTCCTGATGTTCTGGGCATCTTTGTAAAGTTAGTGTTAGTAAAAAGCAGGTAAATGAGTAACTTGAGATGAACACAAGACACTTTCTCATTCACTGTAGTAGAAGTGCTGAGCTGTACACCGCAGCTATGTTGGCTCCGCCTACAGGAAATCCCTTGGCTGCGACCAGGGAACCCGTCTGTGGATGTGTCTACTGTGTATATGAATAATATGTCCATTGTCTGCATCTAGAAGTTATTCATAAGGCAGATAATTATGCATACATCTTTGTATGTATTTAATTCATCCAGGAAATTGGCAATTTGTCATTGTTGACACTCACAAATTATAACCTAAATAATGTAGTGTAATTTACAGTAGTACACTATAGCAGTGGTTCTCAAAGTAGTTAACAGCATCACAATCATTTTAACAACTTTATTCAATTATACATTGGCTATTCAAAAATAGCAAAAAAAATACAAACATATATATATATATCTTTTTTTTTTCTTTACATAAATCTCTGGCACAAAATATTTTCAGATGTAGTGTCCCGGCCAAATACATTTGGGGTCCATGGCATGAAAAGGTTTGAGAACCCCTGAGCTATAGCATGGAAAATCACTATTATAATTGAATAAGTAGTAAGAGGGTTTTTCTTGTGGTGTTATTGGACAGAAAGTTACAAAAACATTGAAGTGCTGTACAGCTGTGCTTTAAATGACGATGACTTTAAGGACGTAATCAGTCAGTCTCTCCTCCTTAATGGTGTCGTGGTGTGATTAAACCCGGCAGCAACCCTGGAGATCCAGCTGGATGACACCATAGTGGACACGTCTTGGAAACGCCGCAAGTACCCCAGGAAGATCCTGCCCCACGTGGTCTCCTCATTGAAGGCTGACCGCAAACTCATGGTGCGTCTCATCAAAGTTACACTAACATCCATTTCTTTGCCAGGGACACCATTCGTATACAACTATTTCAGAATTTCGGAATCTGAGAATGGAAGCTATCCTCTGTTCGGCATTTCCGTTCACGAAAATGTTTTAAAATATCTTTACATGTTATTGTACAGCAAGCTATTTGATTTACACATTTGCGTGACTGTAACGACAAAACGGAAGTGGGGAGGAGGCATCACTTCCGCTCCATCCGCTGATCATTTTCAGAGCTTCTGTTGCTCCAGACTGTATTGTACAAAAATATTTAAAAAATCTTGAAAGTATTGGAACATTTTTAATCATTTGAAGAATTATAACACACTGTTCAATTAGACTGCAAAGTCAATTAGGCTGCAAATGTTTTGTGCCAGCACAAAACATTTTCGGATGGGGCTCTGCAGCCTAATTTGAAAGACCTTGCCTTGAAAATGTTTGAGAACCACCAGATAGGTGTTTGTCTGGGTGTCATGTCGATGGCTGGCTGGGGAGCGCATTCCGTTTTTATTTCATCCCTGCAGATTCAGATGCCATGTCTGTTTTGTTTTTTTAGGGCCTGTACAAAGAAACCGTAAAACCTGAGAAAATTGAGAGAGACCCTGAGCAAGGTGAGTACTATTTACACACACACACACACACACACACACACACACACACACACACACACACACACACACACACACACACACACACATCTACTATTGTCTCTCCTTGATCTTAAGCACTGGATTCAGGAATCAAAATAATAAGATCTCTAGCGCTGCACCACAGAAATGGATGGATCACTAATGTCAGCGTAATTTGAAACATGGAAACATTGTTAATTGTGTTTAACTTTGTGTGTCACCAACAGAGAACATCATGAACAGTGTGTCATCTTCTGCAGCAGTCAAAGAGGTGGCCCAGGCTATGAAGGTAATGCAGCAAGTCACACATGCAAAACCTAATTTGTTAGTCAAGTATTGCACACTCCTAAACCTTCCTATGCACATATGTGTTTGTTAAATAATAAACGTATATAGCATGTTGGGGGTCCTTGACACGAAAGGTTTTGAGAACTACTGATTTAGAAGGTATCTGTAGAATCAACCTACTGTACCTTCATATACTTGGTCCTCACTAATATTTAAAATGCCATTGGGGAATCCAAGCTAATAGAAACGGCAGGCTGTCTATTCCTGAAAAGTTGCAATGCGATAATGGAAGCCATCGTTCTCACAATATTACAAATCTAAATATTATTTATATAAAATCTTGTTTAAAAAAATGTTTTCCTAATGATGATGTCACTGTTGGTGGACATGTTTCTGAACTGCCCACAGCCCTCCTATGAGACACAGACTGAGTAGAAAAATATTGTGGTATTTTATCGTGAACATTTGTGAGGACCAATTATATGAAGACAAGTTGAAAAGTGGTGAAGTGGTCCTTTAATGGGTTAACTGAAGCCATTATGAATAAATTGACCCCAACTTTCTCTTTTGGGTGTTGAGCTGAAAGCATTTTGAAACCCCTGGCTGAATGGGGCGAGGAAGAGTGAGACGTGCACAGATTCCACCAGGGGGCATCAGACTTGTACAATGTACATTACCGGTATTAAAGAATGCTATGTCTTTCTAACTGTCCTTAAAACGCTATCTATTACAGTGGTTCTCAAGGTGGGGTCCGGGGACCCCCAGGGGTGGTTCCAGGGGGTCCCCCAGCATAATTAGTTTATATAGCATCACCACCCTCATCTCAACCACTTTATTTATACTTTGGCTACTCAAAGAATTGCAGATCTACAAGTTTGTATATGTACTTTGTATTTTTTATCTTGAAAGTATTGGAAACATTTTATTAATTTACATTTTTTTTTACACACAAGTATTTTCAGATGGTGTGGGGGGGTCTGCGGCGGGTAAATATCAATTTGGGGGTTTGAGAACCACTGATGCCTGTGAACACATGCTGTGTTAATGTCATCGGCTATGATGAAAAATGTTCGTCGACTACCCTTTTTCATTGATTCATTAATTTAAAAACTAAACTATGATGACTAAATATACTGACAATTTCGTCAACAAATAAAAACTAAAATGTTAGGGAGGGACTAGTGGAGAGATCCAGTAAAACTGAAAGACAGGTCATTTTATGTTTGGGTGCCTGCTGAAAATAGCCGCAAGCAAAAATTCTTTTTTGTCGATAAAAGTCAACTGTAGATTTAGTCGACTAAAATCTTACGTTATTTAGTCGACTTAAACTAGACTAAAACTAAAACATTTGAATTTTATTCAAAAGACAATAACTAAATCTCAATGTGCCCCACAGTCCATGGAGATCCTTCAGCAGCACGCCCAGGGCCTCTGTGAGGTGCTCAACACCAGACCCAGCGCCACCGACCGCCAGGTCTACAGGGACGTGTTTGGCGATGGCGGCCAGTCCGACGCAGTCCTGCCCCACGCCGTCACGGTCAAGAGAGCCGTAGAGATGGCAGAGACCGAAGATGGCTTTACCGAACCGTCTAGATGATCGGGAAAAAAACACACACCTGGAGGAGCGTGCTGTTTTTGAATTTGAATCCTTTAAAAGTAACTATTATGTGGCTTCCACCCTACAGAGACGATATGTGCACAGGCCTGATTCTATCATGGATTAAACATTATATGGCTCCTCCCACCTTTTCGGAGGCCAAGTCAGGGTTTGGTGATCCATGAACCATGATATTCATGCCTATGCATTTACATACTGTATAAACATGGTATTCTTCCTGATTATAACTAATGTAAGTGTGCCATTTGTCCTTCGCTGTGGGTGCTGATAATATAGCGTCCCGTGTCGCCATTAATGATCAGCATGAGTACCAAGTTCAAGTCTAAAGTTTAGTTTTCTTCTTTATACATACATACAGTATACAATTTAGACATTTAGCAGGTATACATTATGTGAAACCCAACAACTGGTACAGAAGAATAAAGAGTAATGTTGCTGTGTGATGAGAGTACAGTTTTACTATGTTCTCAGGAAAACACAAGGGGTTTGCAAAGTGCATCGTCTCCCACAAACGAATACATTTTGCAAACAAGGGCAGCCATGATTTGTTGGCACATTTTGCCAAACTTACATAAGCCTGCACAGTGACATACATACTAAATACGTCCTTGCACAAGCTGTATAGTATTTTGAATGACGCGCCTTCACAGGAAGAAAGTCTGTGTGACGTGCTAATGTAGCCTAGCCCTTCTACCGTAGTGGTCCTCAACCTGTCTGTCGAGATCCACAGGGGGGGAGGGGTCCAGACCCCATGGTACAGTGGTTCTCAAACATTCTTTTCATGTCAACTTATTTTGGAGCTGACTAAGCATTACAAAAGTTACGTTACAATCACCCACAAAGACATTTTAAAGAGGAAGTGCACGCCTTCTTAAAGGGGTCAGGGAATTGGGCCCAAACCACAGCACCCCTTTAACAGAAAACCTGTGTGAGCAAAAATACCAACTCCAAGTGAAGAAGCATCACAAACATTGATTGATTAAAATATTTATTAACAGTTTGCAGAATTACAGTACATTTCAAGCACAAACTCAATACAAAGACTTAACTGTGAGTGGACGACCCAATTAAGCATTACACTTGTTTACAAGAGGGTCCACCATGTTCAATTCATCAATTATATATATTATATTATATTGTTATAGTGTTTAGGAGATAGGCTTCTGCCCTATGCTTATTTTCACAGATATAATTTGCAAGCAGCAAAATATTGTATTGGTGGTCGGCAAGACTGTGCAATAGTAAAAGTTTAATATACACAATAGTACTGGTCTGGACTGTAATGAAATAAAATAAAACCAAGGTGGGACGCCCACTGGCCTCGCGGTCCAGGTGCATACCACATAGGCGCATGCCTGACACTGACAGCATGTTGCGAGGTTGAGTCCCGATCCTGACGACCTTTGCTGTGTGTCATTCACAGTCTCTCTCTCCCTGTTTCCTGTCTCTCCACTATATGTCCTATCAATAAAGGCAGAAAAAACCCCAAAAAATCTTTAAAAATCATATACAAAAATAAAATCAAGATAAGAAAATAAGTTATTCTCTTTAAAAACAGTGGATGTGCTCTTCACAAGGACATTTATCAGTCTCGCATGGCATGTGCACACTCATTGTAAATGAAATGTGTGGGGACTATACTTGCATCATATGACTTCAAAGAAGTTCCGAGGGCAGTTAGAGTAAAACGGCAGCGAAATTGAAAAAGTGAACAGAAGTTGAAGTGAAACCCTTTTTTGACCGTCTGTGTGTTGCTGCTGCCCATATTGTGGAACATTATATAACGGGCCATACAAGATATATCACCTCTTAAATGTGTGCTCCACTATCCCATGATGTCTGGCTGTCAATCGTCCACAGGAAACAGACAAAATGACTTGAGCCCCCAGAACTGTGAGGTAACTTAAGTGTGTGTGTGTGTGTGTGTGTGTGTGTGTGTGTGTGTGTGTGTGTGTGTGTGTGTCAGTGCATGTTTCACTTTGTTGACTGTGCAATTTTGTGTCAGAGAGTGCAATTATTGTAATGCTCTCTTGATGAATGTTAAAATGTTTTCTAAGGGCATTGAAGTTTGAGTCTTGTGTGTGTGTGTGTGTGTGTGTGTGTGTGTGTGTGTGTGTGTGTGTGTGTGTGTGCACGCGCGTGCATGTGTGTGTGTGTGTGTGTGTGTGTGTGTGTGTGTGTGTGTGTGTGTGTGTATCAGGTTCATGGTGATTATAATGTCAGTCGTTTGGAAAGGAGGGAGAAGAACAGGCTCGCAGCACGAAAGAGCAGAAAAAGACAAACAAAGAAAACAGATCTCCTGCACCAGGTGTGGCGTGTGCGTGATCATTACTGAAAGGTCATATCAACATGTTTTATGTAGGCCTAGATAAATAATTACAGTATGAAGAGAAGACCATAAGTCCAACAGTGGTGGTGTGAGTGTGACATCTAGTGGCTGAATTGTGTATTGAATTATTCCTCATCTCTCTTCTCTTCTTTCCTCAACCAGGCCTATGAGAATTTAGAGCAGAGCAACAGCCAGCTGACAAAAGAGGTGCGTCTTTATAAACCACCATCAACACAATCATTCATTAAACTCAAGTTACTCAACACAACCTGCAATCTGGCATGTTTAACTTCAGTAATGTTTTGTGTTTTTTTCTTCTCACGCACATCTAGATAGCATCTCTGTCCGAGGAGAAGTTCCTGCTGATGGAGGTTCTCAGGACACATGAGCCTACATGTCCCATCATGCACTGCTTCACCCCTGTTTCCTCTCCATTCTCTTCCTCATCCAGTGTGTGGCCGCCGGACACAACAACAACAACAGCCCACTAATGACTTCACCAACAGCCATCAAAAAGTGTGACTCCCTACACTCCTTCAAAACCCCCATATAAAAGCGCCTGTCTGCAGTAGAGAGTACATGCATCACCTTTCCACCAGGACACGCCCCCCTCATCTAGACTGAGTGGCAAAACATTGAGCTACATGGATGCTGGAGTTTGGAAACGCTTGTTGGAAGTCACTCAACAGTCCTGACTCCTGTGCGCCACCTGTTTCTAAATTGCACATGATGCAGGAGGAGGCAGCAGGATGGTGTGTTTTTGAAAACGAGCGCTTACAAACTTTGCAGATAGAAACAGGATAACTCAAGCTTTCCGTTACACCTGCAATGTTGGTGAGTTCAATTGTTTAATACAATCAGATAGGACTTTTCTGTTTGGATGTATGGGCTGTCAAGACTAGAAAGTTGTTTTTGCCACTTAACTTCTGGGTATGATGATGATATTATGCGCATAGCCTGTATTTGCAACTACTAGCCAAGTCTGATAAGTTTGTCTCAGTATAGTTTATTTTGTAAATACATCAAATTGCGATTATAATCTATTTCTAATGGATAAAGCCTTGGCCTGGAAGAGAGGTCATCAGGTGGTCCCCAACCTTCTTTCAACCCTTATCCACAACACTAGAAGTAGCCCTAGAACGGCTCTTGTTGTTACATACAGTATGTACAGTATATAATTAAATTATCACAGGCATTCTAGGTCTAGCGGGTCAGCAGTGAGTGGCTAAATCACTGCCTCTCTCATCCAGGCTTCCAGCTATTGTTCTTTCTTTTATTCCAAAGCCAACAGGATGCTCTCTCTGCCTTGTGTGTTCTTTGGGGTCTCTAGGACTATGGTTTGCTTCCTGCCTAGGGTCCTCCTACTGTATGTCTCACCAGATAAGACTGTCCGTCTGTGCGATGTGCGTCAGTCCTTGTCCACACTTGGCCTTGTATTTGAGTCAACATGGTTTGTTTGAGCCTTCTCTGCTTTTCTCTGGGCATGGCCAGTCCAGTTTTGGGCCTGTTGAGAACAGCTGCTGGTCACGCCTGCACTAATAATGGGGCTTTGGGGGCGGGCCTGTCTAGAGCTTGAATGGACAGGTATAAGTCAAAAGGGAGACATTGAAGAGGAAGTACGGGTGTGGAAGGATCAACATATTATTGTCGGAGCAGGTCAGCTCCATATATGGAGATCTAAGGGTTTGAGGTCAGATGTAGAGTTGCTGGCCGGCTCCATATACGCAGATCTAGGAGATGATCAGGTATTCTCTATGTATGGTTATCCAGGGTTTGATGAGGTCAGTGTCATGATGTTGATATATAGAGACGGCCATATATGGAGCGTGTCACGAGGCGTGACGGACTGACGGCCATATATGGAGCATGTCACGAGGTGTGGCTGACTGACTGTTTTGCAGGTTTTCATAGTAATCTGCGACCTACGCTCGCAATCATATCGGGTTTTTGCAATAGGCTCTCTCTCTATCCCTATTCCTCCTCCCCACGCCCCCTCTCTCTCTCTCTCTCTCTCTCTATCTCTCTGATGTCACAAACAACATAAACCGTTGCCTAACACTAATTTGCACTGATGTCAGGGATTTCTATATATAACTTGTGTGAACGTTATCATTATAGACATGGTGAAACTATCTGGGGTAATTTTTGTAGTTTTCATATTGGTCATACTACTGGACACTCGAATTGAAACAGATACAGACAAACTACCGTACACAAACTGAAATTTCTCCCACATGTAGTAGCAAAAGGTTAGTGCGTTTCCCAAACCCATTTGTGGGTCGCGGACACAGTCCTTTGATTTATTGTTTTCCTCTCACATCTTTTTTATTATTAATTTACTATTATTAATTTTCAAAACATTTTCAAAAAGTCTTTCCAAAAAGTTTTTCAAGTATTAGACACAAATTCAATTAGTATAAATGTCTTGAGCTAAAAAGTTTGGGAATCACTGGTCTAGTTATATAAAACACATTTGTTTGACCACTTCCCTTTCTTAGGACTGATTTGATGGGGATGTTTATTTTACATTGAGCTACTTGCGGTTTACCTTCGGTTTTACTTCCCTCTTTCACATTGACATGGAACTAGTTACACAATGACCAGGGCCTCAGCCTGGTGAGTTCAAAAGCTCAGATAAGGTCAACTTGATGCATTTATTTTCATATTTGATTTTGATCGGCTACTTACAGTAATTATTTTAAGATTAGAGCATTTGAAGTGGTCAAACTAAGAAGGAAGAAGTCCTTATGCACACAGCACCCCTACAAGGAACAGGTGCGTCCGGGAAATGAACTGGAACAGTAGAAAAATACTGGAATCCCGCACACTGTTTCCTTACAGAATGTTATTTAAGCAGCAAACAGCAACGTGTCTGTCAGACCTTTATTGGGCATGGTGCATTACAAAAATACAACTATTATGTTTTTTCTTACTCCAAATGCCAGACTAGAAATATGTTCAGAACTTCCATAAATCCTAATGGTCTGGGATATATCATAAAGCCTCAGTCTGGGATTTCTTCACCTGTGTTGATTTATTTTTTGCCAGAGACCCCCCAAGAAGATACATTTGTCAAATTATCAATATTTTTCAAATATTGATGTACAAGCTCTGTACATCTGCTATTTTCGAGAACCACTGTTCTAAAACCAATGTTCTAAATCCTAAGAGTTTTCTGAACTAATAAACTATATACAGTAGCTGAAATGGAAAGTGACACGGATGCTTTCACATGGACTCAAGGAGCTGAGTTGTACCGTAGGCCTGCTACTACCACACAGTTACTTATCTTTAGACATATTCCCCACATCAGACTATTGAACTGCCCATTCCCCGAAACAGAAATTGCAACATTTTATTGCTTCATACAACGACCATAAGAGGTTCAGAATATCGAGTCTCTGTAACTGAAAGTGGAGTGAATGACTGAGACCAGAAGGTAAATCCGCAGACGCACATCCAGTGACCATTGCATGAGTAACATCAGGAAATGTGAGGGAGGGCAGATTTTGTGAGAGAAATAAGTAACCTGGTCTAAGAAAACAAACCCACAAGAAATAACTATACCTTCTTGTATCAGGCATTCAGTCAGTCATGAGCTTGTAGATTGGCTATTTTCAAATAATCTTGAAATAAAATGTGGAATATTTGGAATATTTTCCAAATATCTAACACATCTGGTACGGGTTTACCATGGCACAAAACATTTTCCCATGAAGGGGTGTGGGGGGGGGGGGGGGCATAGCATCATAATCAGTTTAACCACTCTTTCATCCAACAATCCAACCTGGGGAGAGCCCCGTACTTCATGAGGCCGCTTCTTATCACCTGATAGGGGGAGTTTCAGTTTCCCCGGTAGGACGTAGAGTGTAGAAGGAACACGTTATTCCAACCAGTTCCTTTCCCCTCCATCAGGCGCCCTGGCTGACCAGGGGGAGGCAGTATAGAGACCAGAATTACTCCCTGTTTTTGACATGGGGAGAACATGCTAACTCCACACAGAAAGGCCCTTTCGTCAACCCCACCTAGGGTATGGGCGCTGATGACGGGGAGGAGAGCACGTCCACAGTGTCCCCAGTGGGACCTTATAGTTGTGAGGCGACAGACACCAGACACCAGACACCAGACACCAACTGTGTCCACTTTATCCATTTATATGTGGGCCATTCAAAAATTGTAGATCTACAAGCTCACATCGGGTCACTTCGTGCGGCGCTGCAAGCTTACTCATCTGCTGTTTGAAAAATTGATAAATAAATCTAATCATTTTGATCATCTTTTAACATAAATCTTCTCTTATGGAGGTCCCTAATTAACCTTTTGAGATGGCGGACCCCGGCCAAATACATGTAATCAAGGGGGGGTCCGTCCTTGACATGAAAAAGGTTTGAGCACCACCCTCTTGCATGCACTCCTTCACATACTTCCAGTGAACTCTATCTATTAGTTTCCTGGGAAGTTCTCCAGGAACTGCTGGCAGGCACTCAACAAGTGAGCATATATTAGCAGTTATACTGGTCAGAGATTGTTATGACACTGTGTTGCAAATACTGGACTCTTTCTTTCCTCCTTGTTGCATCATCAGTGTTCCCCGGTCATGAACTGAGGGTATGACAACATTTCTCTCTCTCTCTCTCTCTCTCTCTCTCTCTCTCTCTCTCTCTCTCTCTCTCTCACTCTCACTCTCACTCTCACTCTCACTCTCTCTCAGAGAGAGAGAGAGAGAGAGTTATCTGACAGAAATGTGTCTGTGGCCCACAAATGGATCCCGACTCAATGTTTTGGAACATAGAACCCGGGGAACATAAAACCTGGGGACCATACTGTAGGGATGACCCCAAAGCGGGAGTCCACTTACTGTATATCTTATGTCTTTGTGTCTAGTATATACCATTATGGTTACAACTAAGGCAAGCAGTGCTGTAATAGTGTATATAAATTGTTACTTGCAAATGGAGAATGTTTGAGCTAATTGGCTCGAAGTTCTCAATTTCTAACCTTGACTGACCTCCGTCTTATACTTTAAAACCTTGACTGACATCCGTCTTATACTTTAAAACCTTGACTGACCTTCGTCTTATACTTTCGAGCCTCTCACATATCGTTTCAAAGTATTTTCTGATCCTGGATATATTCCTGAGGAAAAAAAAAGAAAACATGTCTGAACAAGTTTGTTCAGACATGTTTTGAGAGCAGATTAATGAGATGGCAGGTTTTTGGCAACAGTCAGATCTGACGTTGGAATAAAGTTCAAGTGATCTGGTCCAATTATGAGACTTTCTGTTTTGTTAGAGTTCAATTGGAGACATTTATTTGACATCCAGTGTATCTGGCAGACTGCTAACGTAAACACGTTTGTTGGGGGTGGTTGTTGTTGTTGAGCAAGAGCCCAACAAGATGTAACTAAAAGTCTATTTAGTAAAATCCTTATATTAGTAAAATAAGTTTCTTATATCCCCCAAATCCTGGTTTGGTCTGGAACTGTTAAGTTCAAGATTTGTGAGTTATGTAAAGTCCAACTTTTCTTTCTTTGTCTTACTTTGTATAATATATTATTTTGTACCGCTTTTCTGTGATGTTACATTAATGTAAAAAACAACCCACCAAGCCAGATTACTTGTACTCTGATTATGCTACAATACTTCGACAGCAACAATAGTCAATCTATAAACTCACAACATGCTGCATCAAGATGTGTTGTGCAGCTTGTATATCTGCTATATTGTATTTACATTTGATTTGCTGATAATTATGTCAGAGTTGTAGTGGCTTTATTTAATTCCTGCCCTTCGGCAGTAAGTAAGAGGCTAGGATGTCGAAGACAAAAACATTGCTCAATGATATTTCATCCAAGTGATGATTGATAAATGGTCGTATATTGTTTATGATTATAGTACCATCAAATCAAATCAAATCAAACTTTATTTGTGTAGCACCTTTACAACAGCCAAAGCTGACCAAAGTGCTGAACAGAGTAAAAACAAGACAGTAGAGCATAGCAATATAAAACAATGAAAAGAGACAATAAAATATAAAACCGAGCATAAATAGCACATAGCATTTGGGGCCATCTCTGCTTGGAAGCTAGCTGACCTGCTAATCCAGTGTGGTGGAGCTGGGCGGTGATGATGCAATATTACTTATGAATTGCACTCGTTGTAAGAACACTGTGTCCTCCTTAAATTCCTGTTGTAAAAGTTTGATAGGATGCATGATTGGAAACATCCGTCTATAAAGTTTAAGATGCCAACAAGTGGAGCAGTGAAGTGACACTTGCTGCTTTCGCATAACCCTGCATGCGTCCCTATTTGTCATTTAGGGCAGACGAACCTTTAAACAAAATAGATTTAAAACATAAATAAAACATAATTCATTGCTGTCGGGTGGAAACCTAACTCAAATTTATTTTTAAATGTTTTTTTGTGGCTTTCACCTTTTTATTTTATATATTTTGTGGAGGGACAGAGAGTAGGCTGACAGGAAATGGGGAGAGAGATGGGGGGGGAAGACATGCAGTAAAGGCCGTCAGGATCGGGAGTCGAACCCACGGCACACTGCCAGACTGGTGCCTGGACCACTGAGCTATGGCCCAATTTATTTATCTTTTTCATAAATCAGTGCTATTGAACACCCTTTATGTCTGTGTGTTGTTTTGACAATTAAAGTGTGTTATTGACAATTT
Source organism: Protomyctophum bolini (assembly GCF_963924005.1). Taxonomy (NCBI): domain Eukaryota; kingdom Metazoa; phylum Chordata; class Actinopteri; order Myctophiformes; family Myctophidae; genus Protomyctophum; species Protomyctophum bolini. The sequence continues at coordinate 13,529,428 of NC_137880.1, read as the reverse complement.
ATAAAGTCACAAAACCAACTTTGATGGGGCGGTATTGCTTTTTTTCAAAATATAAGGTTTTCTTAATCTCCTGAAATAATTATAATTTTCATTTCCTGAAAAAGGAACATTTTGGAGTTGGGTGGTTTCTTCCCGATAGCAGAGAGCAACATGGACATTAAGTGCATGTTTCTTCATTTATATCCTTCATTGACAATTATCTGTTAGTATTTATTTCTTCATTATTTTGACATGTCTAAAGCAGAGCCACCATGCCCTTTCAATGACTGACACGAACGCTTATATCAATGTCACCAATAAACCCTGAAAATCTTGTTATGATGACTAAATGGCCTATGCATCAAACGACATGAAAAAGAAGTGTTGTAAATTTTGACAGTCATTACCAATCCATGAGTCAGGGCTAAAGTACGAGGTGTTCATCAAATACCATTAAACATGTTGAAACCTTGCCTCGGTGTGCTGTAAGCTAGGAGAACGCCACCCGCATTCCGACACTTTAATGAGGGTTGTAATTCTTGTGATTTAAAAGCTATCAAGGGCTACAATCTGATGGGCAGAGATGCCCATGACTTCTGTTTACCACATTAACATTGGCCTGTTGTCGCTGTCGGACAGAAACCTCTTCTCTCCATATTATAACTTTATATATAATTATATATAACCTTTTGTGTTTTATGTTTTCGTAACGCCTATTGATCGTACTACAGCGTCACAGAAGCATCAAAAGTAGCACATCCGCAAGCTCTGAACGAGTGATGCGAAACAATGCGTTTTTGCGCTTGTAGATCTGCTACTTGCTTTTTTTATGTGAATCCTGAAAAGTAAAGGTTTTGGACAGGTTTCCACCCAACATATATTTGGGGCACATCTTCCTAATATTTCAATCTCAATCTCAATATACTGCATGATAAAGGCGTTTGTTGTGCTCTACTTGTACTACACCACATATCTTCACCGAGAATTGTCGATCTATAAGCCCAAACCAATGGGATGATTATGAGTAGTTGCACTTGCAAGGAGTTGCGAGTACTTGCATTGGTGCGGTTTGGCCTAGTTCACAATATATTGCGCTGTTTTTGCATTGTGAGCTTGTAGATCTGCTATTTATGCTTTTCGCAGAATGCTTGCCCTACAATAGGGCCGGATATAGGGTTCATATATGGTTGGTTATGCGATTAAGTGGAAGCCAGGGTGGGGGCATGAGACATCAGTTTTTGAGGTCTCTACGATAAATGTTACTCCACAAAGTAACATTTATCTCTGAAAGTGGGAAAACGTACAGTTTTGTACACTATCAGACTGCTACACTAAATTAATGCTCCAGACTGTATAGAACTTTCAAATTCTCAGACTTGAGCGTATGGACATGCGGCACGTTTCCTTGACATTCCATCAGACTATTCATTGATCCCTGTGTTGTTTTAGCGGGTTCAAAGTGGGTTCGAAGTGTTGTTTTTTTTGTAATACGATTTTTTGTCGGTGGGGCAGCTGGTATTTGCCTGGCATTTCACAACTTATCTTCACAGATAACAACAAACACATTGAGTCATCTGCTACCGGCTGGAACAGCAACCTAGAAACCTCTGTTCTACTCTCTGTTCTACTCAGGGCTGCCTGATTCTGAGAGAGAAATAAGCAACCGGGTCTAGGAAAACAAGCTCAAAAGAAGTTACTGTATTATGTAGCCACATAAGCACTTTAAACCTATATAGTCACATCAGCATGAGCTTTTTTTTAAATAGCCGATTTACAAGCTCACAATGCGTCACAATCAGGGGGGCAGTCAGACAGATATAGAAATGACCATAAAGTCGCGTATGTTCTGAGGGGCGTGGCTACCGTTACAGTCTATGATCGGGAGCCACCCCCCGTTCGAATCAAAATAAAAACCAACGAAAAAAGGGGGGGAAGTCCCGCCTCGTTGTCTGGGCCAGCCAATGGCCAGCTGGGCCCAAACTGAGCCAGCCAATGGCCAGCTTGGCCCAAACAGATCTAGAAAGATGGCGACTTACAGTTCAAGGACTAACAGGCTTCATTTTCCGTCCATATCAGACCCGGAGAACGCTTTGTCCATATTTTTTTTACAGTCTATGGTCACAATACAACACGTTGTGGACTTGTAGATCAGCTATTTTCAAAAGAATCTTGAAATAAAATGTGAAATATCTCTGGTACAAAACATTTCCAGATGGGGCTTAGGGACAAATGGATATACCGTACGATCAACTTTTCAGAAAAAGAAGCCCAATGTCGCTTATAATAAGCAGACATGGCAATACTGGTTCAAATGCCTCTGACATTTTCAAGTCTCTCTTTTTATCTCTCCACCTTTCTCTCACTTTCTATCTCTCTCTCTCCGCCGTCCGCCCCCCATATCCCCCCTCTCTCTGTATTTCTACAGTATGCAAACAAACGTGTTTCTTAATATTTCTCTGTCCCTCCTTCTTTTAGTACTACTACTACTGTGTGTGTGTGTGTGTGTGTGTGTGTGTGTGTGTGTGTGTGTGTGTGTGTGTGTGTGTGTGTGTGTGTGTGTGTGTGTGTGTGTGTGTGTGTGTGTGTGTTTTCAAATAATGGAGTAAAAGGTTTTACATTTATTTTAAGATGTAAAAGTATTGGATATTGAAAACACTCCATGCAGTAAAGTTAAAATAACTCCAAATTGCACTCAGGTACAGTACAGTAAATGTACTTATAGTTACTATCCACCACTGCACTCCAGGAAACAACCTGCTCATGCTCAAACATGCAAGGTGAAATGAAGCCAGCCTCTACTTAAAGTTACCATTAACCCTTCACAAGCTGTTGAAATTATGGTTCAGCAACCGGTAAAAAAGGGCCACTAGACCGCATTTAAATAGCCATCTTTGCTGGGCAAAAATAGCTCACCGTATGACGAAGTATAAATCGGGCAATAACCATACATACAGTATGTTATCATCTCTGTCGGGTGGAAACCGATGTCCAAAAATAACAAAGTAGCAGATCTACACTTTGGTGGGATGCTGTTGTATGATCAAGTAATTTACAAAAAAAGATAATGGGTTTCTGCCTGTCCTACAATGACTATATACTTTGTCGTATGACAGTGTCCTCCGGCAAAAGAACATAAATGCCTATCTACAAGCTTATAATTCCCATGTGTGAATACATGAGCATGTAGTCAGTTTGGAAAAGGTTTCACCTATAATGATGACAAGGCGAAAAAAAATAGGGATGTGGTGAAGACACAAACAGTAGTTCCTCTCCTTGAGAAATGACAACATGACAAGAGTAATCAATAATATACATATAGCTACATTTATTAACAAAGTATCAAAAACAGAAAAGGGGACAGAGATTGTGTAGAAGGAAGTACATACTGGTATTATTAGCAGTGCGAGTTTTCCCACTTGATACAGTGCATTCATTAATTTCTGGTATGCTATGTTTTAATACACTTCCATTGAGCAGCTACAGAAGAGAAAAAAACTCCTGGTTGAACTAGATACAATAGACTCATTTACTCTACATTAACTACTTTTGTGTGGCATCATCAACCAAAAATACTCAGTGCTTAGCTATCTTATCAAGACCATCATTAAATAACATAAACTTGCTCCACAGTAGGACACACACACACACACACACACACACACACAGACACACAAACACCAAATACAGACGCCTGCGTCTCTCAACCTATCTTGCTTTCAACCAAACATAAGAAAATAATAAACCGTCCATTTGTTTTAATACGAACACACACAAATCAAATCCTAACCATTGATCAGAATCAGGCATTGTCCACAGAGACGACCATGAATCACGCCTTTGTGACGAGAAGTTCCTCCGAAATAATGAATAACCTTTGTTGCATTACATGCAAAGGGACAAAAGATTATCTCTGTGTCCTTGTCTTTCCTCAGAGTTTCTGTTCATGCAATAAAAGCCTCCCTTCGTGATTACGTAAGAAGCACTCACCACAGAGAGGGACGAAGTGGGGTTTGACAAATATTTGGCAGTGAGCTTTAAGTACTTAAGTCTGGATAATGACACACACACACACACACACACACACACACACACACACACAGTGTTCATTTTATCTCAGAGTACAACCAAATGTACACTCTGTAGTTAAATTAACACTCGTGCTACTGTGAACCATAATGTCCATGTCGGGAAGAAACCTTGAATCTCCAAATGTTAACTTTTTTAATGCCCTATACTTCATCATACAAGAATGTCAAGCAATCGTATTCTGAGCTTGCAGATCATCTATTTTCACCATTTCTGAGAAAAATTACGTTCCATTTTGCACATACGGCTTCTACCTATATGTATTAACTTTTTGTGTGTTATTTCATAAATGAACACTAATTGATCACTCTCTACATTGCAGCGTCACACACAATCGTCAAAAGTAGCAGATCCGCAAGCTTGAAACATGTTTTGAGCTTGTAGATCTGCTACAATGTAAGGTTTCCACCCGACAGATATATATGTACATATACACACACACACACACACACACACACACACACACACACACATTTTTGTTTTACATACGTACCACACAGATGGACTTATCAAGACGTTGCGTTAGAGGATCTAAAGAATGAAAGCCAACGTCACACGATCGATACCTAGCTACTGATATCTATAGTGAACACCACTTTCACACCAATTCTCAACAATAAATAATATATTACAAAAGCCCCCACCTTTAGATGGCCCTGAAAGGGTTGTTTGCATACATACAGTAGCCTCTTCAGTTAGGGCTGGGCGATATGGAGTGTATCAAATATCACAGTATTTGACCGAAATACCTCAATAACGATATTGTGGGGATGACAACCGACTCATGCCATAATCACCATATTACAATACCAGTCACATATCACAATACTGATATACCCATATATCGCCCAGCCATAAATGCAACCAATGCAGTATATGAGATTCGGAAGTAGAAAAAAAGAATACAGTGAAATACTGTGTACACAAAATAATCGTAACTTCACTTTGGTATGACTGACACAAAAGGAGTCTTAAGGCCTGTGTGGAATTGAGCACAGTGACAAATAACATATTCCAGACCACCATGACACACACAGGGCCTTTTTGGCCATTGCCATTTGCCGTAGGCGTACTAAATGTACTAAATGTAAGAATGGGTCGTCCCATGTGTGATCGATGCAAACAAAGACCTGTTGAGCTCATTAAGTATGAGTTTCTTGGACAACCTGACTTCTCGTCCCACCAGTGAATTCAACTTCTATCAGTCAGCATGTCCTGAGTGGTTGTATTGTAAGTTGTAGCAGCAGCTTTAGAAGTCTCCAGTATGCACAATCTAATCCTTGAGTGTTCATTTAACCACATGAACCCCCAGCGTCCCTGACCTGAGGCCGGTTCTAGAGGATGTTTATAAAAATTGTTAAATCAAATAAACACTATAGACCAATTATATCGGGGTTCAAGTGGTTAATACTTTGAGTTTGTCCAAATAGATAGATCGACGCTGAGCATCTTATAATGGCAAGGCAGCTGGGGAAAAACAGCCTACAATCTAACAGCAAGCTACACAGTGGTTACTACTGTATATAATGTTCATATTCTAGTAGTCGTAATGCTAAGTGGAAATACCAATGTCTTCGTTAGCGACAGGGATTTGCAGCTCGTACAGTAGCCCGCATGCATGCACACATCCATCCATACACCCGTGCGCGCGCGCGCGCACACACACACACACACACACACATATACAAACACACACATTCTATATTGTTCTCCCTCAACACACGTTCCATCTCAGGTGAACTTCTGTGCCTCGCTCACCTTGGTACTAATTCAGAGTTAAGAGTTGCGATTCATAACCTTTTTATTTGAACCTGTGTCTCCTGCTTTAAAGTTCGCTTATGACTCGAGGTACCGGCAGTACTTCCTTTCAACGGGTATACATGTACTACCTGTATTCAGACCATGTGGTCAATGGAACAGTAGGGAGACCACCTCCAGCCACTGCAGATGTGCCAGTTATATTGTACTCTAACACACATTTCAAATACGTTCTGGATTGCAGCTTTTAACTCTTCAAAAACGGCAATGCACCTCCTCGTCTCTCTTTCATAAATGCATCATAGTTTTGTAGGTGTTCATTTGTTTGTTATTTTTTAGTGCTTGGATGTTCCCCCCAAATGACTTGGGGAGGGGAGGGAGGTTGGTGCCGTCTGTTACCGGGGGCACTTTGTGGTTCTCCTTCAACCAGTCAGCCACACTTCGCCCCTCCAGCTAGCAGCTTAGCAGTCAGACAGCTAATGAAATAAAGACCGGGGCGGATACTTCTTTGACTTGGCTTGTGGCTTACTTGTCTTTCTCTTGGGAGAGGCGTCCCCCTCCTCCGACTACGAGGCTCCTACAATGTGTGCTACATCAGTGGCAGCCTCTGGTTGTGGTGTTCAATACATGGATCAAAGTCTGTCAAAAGCAAACCACACACACGCACGCACGCACTCACGCAGTCCTGAACACACACGCACAGTCACACACCCACTCATAGCTGATCACACAATGTCAAAACGCCATGACCGTGGAAATGTCCGAGGTTTAGTCCTCCGTCCAGAGAGGGTGCCAAAGTGATGTCGGCGATGTCTCCTCCGTCCGCGGAATCACCCGAGGCGGAGATGTTGTTGGTGAGGTTGTGGAGCTGCAGGGTGCTCTCCTTGATGTGCTGGATGAAGAGGTTGCGCTCGTCCTCGGGGGTCTGGCCGGTGACGGCGCGCACGATGCAGGTGGGCCGGTGGAGGTTGAGCATGTAGACCAGCTGCTGCTTCTGCTGCTTCAGCTCCTCGATCTGGGCCTTCAGGTCCGCGTTGACCACCTCCAGCTTCTCGGACTCCTGTCGAGCGGAAGGAGGGGAGTAGAAGCTAATGTAAATAGTGATGGATAAAGTATTCACATTTTTGAGCGGTGCTAACCACTCCAACACGTGACTATGTGCCTAGCATTAGTCTATTAGTCACATTATTTTTGCTGTCAGCCATACCTTCTGTAAGCCGTCTGTCTTCTCCTTCTTCTTGTTGCGACACTTTGCCGCTGCAACCTTGTTCCTATCCCTCCTCCTCTTCCTCCTGTCCTGTTCTTCTGTTGTCAGCTAAAAATAATAATAATGATACAAATCGAAACTGTCAACATCTGAATGATTGCTACTAGGCCCTTAGACAGGAGCAACAACCTCCCCTAGTATATATTTTTAAAACTTTAATTTAGAGTGCATATTTGTTATTGTTTGGTTGGTTTTCTTGGTTGTCTGTTATTTGTAAAATGAGTGCAGCCTGCTTATAGGCCTACTTTTAACTATATTGGGTCTCTGCGCCCTCACAAGCACTCTTCCTTTTTTATATATTTTAATTTTGATGTAAAACAAGACAGGATCTATTAATGGCATGCCTTCCGTAACAGACGGACTCACAGACCCACGTCTAGACTGCTTGTTCTCGCCTCGTACAGAGTTGCTTCTCAGATCAAATATTGATATTCGATCAATTTTTATTAATTAATTACAAGGCATCTAATTAATTAGATAATTTGCCCTAGTTTTATTCTAATTAAACATTGTAAATGTATTATAGGGATAATGAGTCTTGAAAGGGGGTAGAGCCTATACCTCTCGCCTGGCCCCAGTCCGTTTGCCGATCCTCTCGGAGCTGCAGGTGGAGCTGGCGCAGTCGGAGCTCACGTCGACGCTGAGGCCGTTAGAGAGCCGCCGCGCCTGGATGGCGAGCCGCAGCTCGTCCTTGATGATGGGCGTGAAGTTGGTGAAGTCGTCCAGGGTGAGCGTGCCCGGCGGGGACAGGCACGGCACCAGGGCCGAGCAGCTGACGTCGGCCAGCGACGGGCCGCCCATGTGCTGCAGCATCATTCTGATGAATCTGAAGAAAACCACACACACACGACTGGACGTTTAGACAGAGCTGACTGTGTGGACCTGGACCATGACCAGTGGTGGCGGGGGAAAGGTACTCCAATGTTTGACTTAAGTAAAAGTATCAATATTGCAATGTATAAATACTCAAGACAGTATAAGTCCGGAATATTTTTTTTGTAAAAGTACAAAAGTATTAGTATCAAGTACCAACAGTAGGACTAGGAAATGAAGTACTCATTGTGCACTGTAGTATGTCCCAGTTCACAAGTTTTTCAAAATGTTTTATGTATAAAACATATTTTTAAAATAGATCTCTACAAGCTCTATTTTCAAAGGGCTGGAAATGTATAGGGCTGAAGTGGTTCATGTATGTTTTGTTATAATAATCGCAATCTACAAAGTAACTAGTTTTCAAATAATTTTAGTGGAGTAAAAGTACAATATTTGCTTCTGAGATGTAATGGAGTAGAAGTAAAAGTAATGACAATTTATCATTCTGAATGTGAAACCAGGCGTAATTACAGAAATGAAAACAAACATTCATGTTTTGTCGTGTTATTGGTAACTAACCGCATCTCAGTGCAAAATTGGCTATTTGGTCCAAACTGTTACAAAATAAAATATTTGGAAAGCGGTACACATGATTAGAACATGATTTGACATTTAAAGTCTAATATTTCTACAAATATGTATCTGCTACAAAATCTATCCAATAATTTTGGACATAAAGAAGAATTTGATACATTTAAGTCTATGATGTATAGGCCTATACTGTGCATATTCAAATCATGTATAATTTACATTAAAGACCATTTTTTAAAGATTGTATTTCTTAGCATTTTGTGTGTCACTGTTCTTGTGACCTTTAAATCGAGCAAGTCAGTCTAAATATCTATTATAGCCCTGATCCAAGGCTCAGCATAGATACAGAATGAAACCAAACCAAACACCAGTCATGTTTTCAGCGCGGTTTCATCACGTTTATGTAATGTTACATCACACACACAAACATGACTCCACGAAATAAAGCAGCAGCAAAGTTGAAAACAAAGTTATAAAGCAACGAGGAGGGAGGGTTGTGTGGACGTACTCAACAAAACAATGTGCTGAGTTTATAACTATACATTCAATCTATTCTATATAGCCTATCGCAATGTGCGAGTGAGTGCGACAGTGATAGTGGAATAATATTCATCTCAACAGATGCCAAAGACATAGGCTACACAGCTGTAACATAATTATGAACCAATAGGTTAGAGCACCCATATCGAAATACTATTACATACTTTTACTGGAGTAATTACAAATGTCGATACTTTAATTAATTTTAATTAATTATACTCTACTACCTCGATCAGAGGCAAATATTTTTACTTTGTATAGATAGTCGACTTTGTAGATTTGTATTATTATCACGTACAATAAAACAGCCTAATAGGCCTAGCCTACTACATTAACCACTTCAGCATTTCGGTCATTTGAAAATACCCGATCTGCTATTTTTTCTTACATTTGAAAAATTGTGAAATGGGGGATTCTGCATAAGTTATTTTGATACTTTTACTCATGTAAATGTTGAATTCCGGAATAGAGTATTCTACGTTGCAGATACTTTTACTTAAGTACAACAAAACGGAGTAGCCTACTTTAAAAGCCAACAGGGTCGACCGAGTGAAATAAACCCGAGTTTAATTCACAAAACACGTCGACAAACGCGACATATCGAGAGGTGTCAGGGTTTGTGTCGCGAGTCGTTCTGTCCCAGAGCGAGCGAGACACACCGTGCCGTCGATTATATTATATAGACCACCTACAGTATATTCCCTCCATCGCGCGCCCCCTAAAATAACAGATCTACAAGCTATCAACGCGTCGCGACGCGACACGTTCATAGCTTGTAGATCTGTTCTTTTCAAACGGGACAACGCAGGGAATCACCATTCACCACCCCTCTCCATAATATAACTCAAATAAAACGTACCTGACAATTCTTTGATTTCGAGTAGAATAAAAAAGAAGAACCCTCCTCTTCTTTCTCGTATGATTAAGCTTTAAATATTCAGCTTAATAAAACGTGTCTTCTATCTTCTTCCGCGCTGTAGTAAAGTTACAGTGTGTGGCCGGATCGTTGCATCACCCCCTTTTTATAACAGGAGAGTCCGGCGACGTTCTGCTGTTACGTCACTCAGGGCCGCGCCCCCCAGCACGCTCAGGCATTTTTTACACTCCTCCTCTCTCTGTCAGTCAGGGCCGGGCCAGGCAGGGGTGACGTCATCCTATTTATAGAAAGCTTATTTGGCCGGTGATGCAATCGAGCCTAGCCTCCCCGTGTCTTTAGTTCTGCCATAACAGGACAGCAGGCGATCCCCCCTCCTCATCCCAATCCATCCCCTCACATCATAATCACATCATCACCATCTATCTCCCCCTCTCTCATCCCCCTCCCACCCCGTTTCACCCGGTGATGGAATTTAAAATGTTTATAACATTTTTAGTACTAATCAGGAATACAGGAAAAAGTGCCAGTAAAAGTCCGGAATTCAATTAAATGTACTAGAAGTAGTTACAAAAATCAATATATAAGTATATAAGTACCAAAAGTAAGAGTATGTCCCAAGTTCAAAATGTATAAAAAGATATTTTGAAAATAAAATATTTTTAAATGGCTGAAATGTATATGGGATGAAGTGGTTAATCTATGTTTGTAATATAATCAAAATCTACAAGGTAATTTATACAGTTGAGTTTTCAATTGTATAGTAATATTTGCTTCTAGATGTAGTGGAGTAGAAGTAAAAGTATAGACATTTTTAAATACGTCCAGTAAAGTAAAAGTAGGCCTACCTCCTACATTACTTGCAGGCTAGGCTACTTATTCTGTCCACCACTGCTCACATCATAATCACATCACCATCTCCCCCCACTCCCCCCTCTCTCATCCCCCTTCCCGTTTCACCCGGTGATGGAATTTAAAATGATACATTGTATGTGAATGACTGAAACAGCTATATAGCCCCAATGACACATTATTATTGCCTAGCCTATAAAGTTAGAGACATGGAGAGACTAGCTGCTATAGGGACCATTAAGCACAATCATGGCATTGGGGCAGGTCTGATTTGATATATCTAGACTGTAATGTTTTAGTTGGGTAAAATAGTTTCTTTCTAAACTTATTATATAGAGTATATACATATAATTATTATAGTTATATATAGTATACATGTTCTTCAACTAAGACGCTTTCAGGATTTGTCACTCAAGGTAAAGTGCGTTTGTATTGATTTGATTCGTTCTCTTGCCAGATTTGTACCCTATACATGTCAAAGTGGATTATTGCTAATCAGTGTCATCCCATATGCCATACGGCAAGATTAAAGTCTTCTTAATTCATACATCAGTCAGTATACTCTTCCTTACAAAGCCAATTACAGTACCTTACAGTAACAAGAGAAATACCACTTCAAAATATATTTCCATCCCACATAGTGCATCCCACATAGTACACGTAGCCTACATACCGTAGTATCATTCTGTAGGTGAAATTATTTAAACTCCTTGTCAAATGTTTTAAACATTTGAAACAGGAAAACATATACAGTAGTTGGTGTTGACCTCAACAGACATTTGACATCCATAGCTACCGAGGCTGGCTCCTGTGTTATTGTTACGAGTTTATGAGGGCATAAAGTGGGCATAAAGTGGGTTATGAGCATGGTACCTGGTTGTGTTCACTCTGAGAAATATTAACTGAACACTGCCTGAAACATCTGTAAGGAGTTTATATTTTGAGAGCTAAAAATACCAGATAAGACTGATGCAATGACATTTACATTCATGTCTTGACATGTCTTGGCTTGTGGTTTTTCATGGCTTGCCTTGGCTTTGACTCTTATCTTTTCTATTATCTTCTCTTTTCTTTTCTCCTCTTCTCTTCTCTTATCTTCTCATATCATAATATTGACTGAGTTCTTTATTAAACCAGAAAGTATGGTTTTTTATGAGACAGACTAGGACTATAGGACTAGAAAGGGTGAACTATGTGACTACTGACTAGTACAGGCATACACAGATACAGTACCAATTAAAACATAACATTCCTCTTGTCTATGAGAATTACTGCCATAAAGTAAACTCTGAGAACCTTTAAATCTACACTGAAGATTTTCTCCCAGACATATTCTGTAACCGGCTGTTTTTTCCCCCTCTCATTTAAACAGAATGGGTGATGTGGCTCACACTTATGATCTACCTTATTGAGGTTTAAATGTACATGTATATCGGTCCATGATGAGTATATTTGATTAGACATATATAAGACATATATCTTTGATATAGCATATTTTCCATGAGGGAGAGAGAAGTCTGATCCAGGATCAAAATCCACAAAGAACCACACTTCTCCTCTCCTCTCCTCTCCTTGATCTCTCCTCTCCTAGGGATACAATAAAAGTATCTATTAAAGGAAATTAATAAAACAAACAATTTGGAATTTCAGACTTTCTTGATTTGTTTTGGGAAGTATGCCCTCTATAAGTTTAGAAATTTATATTTTAAGTTCATTCATATATACAATAAAATGAATTTTGTCCAATCTGTATGGTCAAGTATATGTTAATACAATATAACTTATGCAATCTATGGTAGAGTATATTAATACAATATAACTTATACAATCTATGGTAGAGTATATTAATACAATATAACTTATACAATTGGGATGGCTGTATTTAGTCTCCCTGCTCTTCTATTGAGACATTTAGATCATGTCTCACCTATAGACACAGGATCTTGAGTTCAATGGTAAAAAACACCGGAAACCAGGTTCAGTAGAAGAGGAAAGTTCCATAGTGCTACTTTAACATTACATGACTAATACAGGATGGACACAGAAGCATGGACAATATGAACACATTCAGAAAGAACATACAGTATGATGACGACATAGAAGCCATTTCGATCAATGTGATCTAGAAACTTCTAGCTGTCTCTCCTCACTAAACTCTGCATGCCATCTGTCATTGTGTGTATGCTGCGCACATGCACATACTGTGTGTGTGTGTGTGTGTGTGTGTGTGTGTGTGTTTCATCTGTCTTCATATACACACATCATTGTTTCCTAGGGAGCCTCGTCTGACTGCTAAACACCACCATGGTGATTTTCCATTCAGGAAAGTGTGTGTGTGTGTGTGTGTGTGTGTGTGAGAGAGATAGCGGCCATATAACTGGTGTGTCAACCAGCTGTAAAACAGTTAATTATGAACCAAATGGTGTTCCCCTGCATGTTAACCCACATACTGTAGGTACATAAATAAATCAATGCCGGAATAAAAATCACATCTAGGGGTGCCCACTGGCCAAGTGGTCCAGGCGCATGCCACATATAGGCTTTGGCCATTCATGACGACCTTTGCTGTATGTTTCTCCCCTTCTCTCTCTCCCTCTTTCCTGTCAATCTTCACTTGATACTATCAATACAGGCAGAATAGCCAAAAAGAAGCATGAAACTAAAAAATCACATCTAAATTTGATTTGAAAACATGCCCTATAGTAGACTAACATCCATTGATAAGAGTGAAAGCACAATGCAGTGAACTAAAAGCTGTACAAAAGGACTTCTCAACCTGGAAGACACTGTACATTTATGAATCCTAGTGTCCAAATGTCCGATGAAGGCCCTCTCTGCTGCCTAAAGGGCCTTGCAAACGGGGAACGGCAAATTGATGCTGTCTGAGAGAAAACTAAATTGTTGTATTTTGATGCTTGACATATTCCTTTCCCCCCTGTCAAGAAGGTATAAAATATAGGCTTTAGACAATCAATTAGACAAACAAGCACAAGATTGCGAGACACACACACACACACACACACACACACACACACACACACGTGCGAGTACATACGCACACACATTAAAAACTCATAGACAGGTGTTGTAAAGGTTATGAGGCCAGTTCAGACATACAGACTGTGCGACGCGGTCGATGCTGACCTGTTTTCCTATTTATATCGTGTGATAAGAACAGCCCATTGCAAGTTATGTGCAGTCCTTTTTTTTACCATTGAGCTAATAGAGCCTGCTTCCTCCTTGCTCAGGGGATAAATTGAATCTTGACCATCAGGTCAAATTTCATGTCAGATCCTGTGTGTAGGTGAGACATGACCTTTGACACGATCCAATTGTCTCAGAGGGAGCAGGGTGACGAAATACAACCACTACAATTGTAGAAGTTAAGTTGTATCAACATACTGTAGGCCTACCATACAGATTGGAGATTACATTACATTTTATTAATTTAAATTAAAGTTACAAAGTGCCACTTTAAAGGGCGATAAGATTCATGTTCAGAGCATCTTCTGGTTATCAAAAATATGTGAAGGACCCCCAAATTGTGTTTTGAATGAACCCTATATACTATTACTCAGGCAATAATAGCCGATCTACAAGCTCACAATGGGTCACGATGCAACACATTGTGAGCTTGTACATTTTGAAATAGCCTGAAGTGCTAATTTTGTTGCATGTGACCCCCTGGAACCCCCTCAGGGACCACTGGGGGGGGTTTCTGTACCTCACTTTGAGAACCTCTAACAAAGACCTTATTTACAAGAAAACAGTTTTTACGTAACTTTGCTGTTCCAATTTCAGTTTGAGGTCAGTCTCCAGCCCGGCGTTAACTTTCTGTTTGCTGAAAATGTGTTTGCAGGGGAGAGGGGCGTTGCTGTGTCTGAATAGTGGGAGTTTCATTATGTGAGAGAGAGGATGCAGGATATCATGCTTTCCTTCTTGTTCTGTGGAAAATAATAATAATTGTAATAATATAATTGGTGGCATGTCTGTCTGTCTGTCTGTCTGTCTGTCTGTCTGTCTGTCTGTCTTAATATTAGCCTATAGTAGTGTATGGGTGACCATACCTGTTACTGTGTATATCACAGCCACAGATCATATTAATAGTGTATGTGGTTGGATGGATTAAACAATTAAAAGGATATAAGAGAATCTAGTTAGTTATTGAACTCCATAGTCAACCACAACAAAAACTTCTGTGCTGCTGTTTGTCTTTTGTCCAACTACACTAGGCTGCAGTAACAGCAGCAGCCATGCCAACAGCAACAACAGCACCCTCTGTGTTATGTTTCCTCCTTTTTCTTTTTTTGTGCATTCTTTCAAGGGTGGCATTACGTCATCCTTTCCGGGAAGTGGTGCTTCTCATCCTGACACTTGTGTGCATTAAGCACCATTGTTGCCAGGTCTGTTTATTATAAGCAACATTAGACTTGTTTCTCCTATACTATAGTATAGGCTATAGTTGCTTGTAAATATTGGTAGTTGCTACCTAGCCTGACACTCAGTCTGATTTCTATTTCGTTTCACTCAATTATTCATAACTGTATATTTTTAATGGGAATAGCATAGCAAGTGTAGTGATTCAGAGGCTGTGAGTCAGTAGGTAGTTTCGGCTTGCTTTTTTGTGGTTTGTTTCTGAAGTGTACATTGCTTATTTGGGCTTGCTGTCTAAAGTTGTTTCAACCACATTTGTGTTGTTAAAATGTTTCAAAAATATTACACGTTTAAAAAAAAAATCTAAATCCAATATTTGTTTTGAAAATAGCAGACCTACAAGCTCACATCACGTGACGTCACAACGCATCACATCACATCAGATCTATGAGCTTGTAGATCTGCTATTTTCGATTAGCCACTCACCACTGTACCTATAGGTTTGAAGACAAGTGCTCATGCTGCTCAGCTGCTGTGGCCTAGCCTAATATTGTCACTTCCTGTTGTTTTCATAGATCTTGGCTCAATGCTTATTTCTCTAATAGAATTTGGCAACCCTGGTGGCATTAAAGCATTGCCTTACCGGCGTCCGGGAAATCATCCCCAACATGGGAAATCTCCTCCTTACCCCTCCTTCTGCCAACATCACGCGACCGACCAGAAACTGGACGATTAGGCGAAACGGGAGGGGATGGAGGAGCGTTACGTTTGATTACGGTATATAACAATATAATATATAATTTCCATTTTCGATCTGACTCACTGAATCACCGCATTCCTGGAAAAGATCAGGGCGTATAGTCATCGTCACATAGCGTGAAACCGAACAAACAAGCACCTGCATAAAGTTATTTCTCCAGGGCGTGTTCACGTTGAATGACCGTGACCGCGACACTCAATAGCCCCCATAATATCATGGTATCTGTTTATTGTCCGCTTGAGATCTGGATAGGCTGATACTACTGTTTATAGTAACCTGGCCTGCTAAGTCATTATGAAACCTAGGTCATTATGAAACCTAGCTGTTTCATCTACAGTAGTAAACAAAGTGTCTTCCTCCTGGCTCCAGCTACAGTAAATTGAAATGAAACCTATACAACTAACAGGAATCATGGTTCGCTGGTCAATATTTTGCTAAGCAACAACAAAATGAATAATAATAATAATAATAATAATGATGATGAATAAATTAATATTGCTAATAATCATGATATGCTACGAATGATGATGATGATAATTATTAGTATTAGTATTCATTATATCATTATTATTATCATTAGTAGACTATATTGTTATATAATTATTGTCATCATTGCTATTATTTAATAGGCTATTGCTATTCTTATTTTTATTGCGACCGCTGGTGCATTTCCCATGCCTCGTGACATCACGTGATGTGATCAATATTAAGCCCATATATGGAGTTCCCTGATGTCATCAATATTGGCCAGCAACTCTATATCTCAAACCCTTAGATCTCCATATATGGAGCTGACCTGTTCTAACATGTTCCTTCCCCATCCATTCTTCCTCTTCGATGTCTCCCTTTTGACACCTGTCCATTTAAACTCTAGACGGGCCTTCCCCAAAGTTCAACTATTCAAGAGACTATGACTAAAACATCAAACCCTGTACACTCAAGACACTGCCCCGCTGCCACCCTTAGATCTCCGTATATGAAGCTGATCTGATCTGACATTCCATATTGTGATCTTATCAAACCCTGTACACTCAAGACACGCTCCATATATGGCCAGTACAGAATTCATACCATATATGTTGATCTGACCCACCATGCCAAAGTGCCAGCGCTCACCCAGCAGTCTGCTGTCACCCAGGCGGATATGTTGATCTGACCCCCATTCCAAAGCACCAGCGCACGCCCAGCAGTCTGCTCTCACCCAAGTATTTTTGTATTTGTCTGTTTTTTTCCTCTTCTTCTTCTTCTTTTTCTTCCGCCAAAAATAGCAGTTCTGGTTTCCCAAAACTTGGCAATATGGTAGAAGGCTATGCCAAGTGGTGCAGACGCGAAGCCCATTAGGGGCCTTAAAGGGGCTTATTGCTTTGTCCCGTCTTATCGCTGCTTGCAGCTATATTTATTGTTGTTGTATAGGCTGTAATTATTTGGCCTGACTTATAATATCTAGTTAATAGCTTGTGATTTGTAAGTTTCAGGCAGCAGAATATTGCAAGTTAAACATCACAGAACAACAGCACAGGCAGCCCTCTATAAAGCTCTTCTATAAAACGGTGCCGCATTTTGGTGTTGAATCAAAAAGAGATGAAAAGAGCAATTCAATTAGGTATGGAATGTGTGTTGAGACAACTTGTTATTTGACAATAAATTAAATAGATTGATTGGTTGCTTGATTATGAAGCAAGCACGCTTAAGCCTTAAAGGACCACTTTAATCACCAAAAGGTGGGTACCGTGACGCTAGCACTAGACGTTACTGTAGTAGAATCTATAGTATGGATACTGAGGCAGAGGTTACTGGGACACAGGCTGTTTGTTTGTTGTAGTTACTACATTAATTTAAGGCATTTATTTTTTACTGTAGATGAGACATCACGGCGACTAAAGTCATGTAAGTGTGGTGGAGTTCAGTTCAGTTATTTGTATAAGGAACACTGTTGATAGTGGGCCAAAGGCACTGCATTGTGTCAGAGAATAGCAAATAATAGTCCTAATGACTGCTTACATATAATCATAGTTAAGGGCCATCATATAACTATATCATTCTGCATTGTCATTGTTAATGTTGTGGTGGTATGTACTCTGCCGTCCACTTGAATCAGAATGATTTTTATGGCAAACATATTTACAGTTATAGTGTTTGGAGTGGACATGACCTAAACCCTATTTTGTGCATGTCATTATAGGCGGAACATAGACGTTTCTGTATGGGAAATCAATGTTCACAAAGTACTGACGTAGTATATTAAAGAATAATTCATACCTTTTTGTACGGTTGCATATCGTTGCTTTTGGGCAGAAACCTCTTTTCTCCATATTCTAACTGTTTGCATCAAAAGTATAGCAGATCCGCAAGCTCAAGCTTTTATAGATCTGCTACTTTTTATGCTTTTGAATCCTGAAAAATATCAGTTTTGTAATAACGGGCCGTTATGACACTGCAGGGTAAAGGCAAAGCATTATGCCATAGTCAGGCAACAATAGGCAAAGTCTTAACATAGGTTCATCATAAATTAATCACAACCCAAACCATGCCCAATTATGGACAAAGGTCAATGCATGTGTGATTATGTGATTATGATGAAACTACAGTTTTATGACATTGGTACAATGTGTTATCTTTGATTTGTAAACAAAAAAAACAAATTTGAAAGGCAATCCACAAGCTCAGCGCATGCATCACATCACAATGTGCAGTTTGAGAACCAAATTTAAGCTGTAATCTCAAAGAAGAGAGACGTGTTAGTACATGTTGTCTGTCACTGAACTCTGGTCTCAAAGAATAATATGCCGGAAGCATATGCACTGAATGAACTGGGTTCTCAACTTCTCAGTGCCTGGATAAACTCATATCAGGCGAAGTTCAATAAAGCATGTGTGGGCGGCTCTCTTTTCAGACGGTGGTAAAATGGAGGTTTCTCAAGAAGAGACACAACAATATGTTCTTTTCCAGCCAGAGGTTCAGCCTGGACAGTGGTGGAAAATGTACTCATTTATTTTTACTTAAGTAAAAGTTTCAATAGAAATACACTTACTAGTAAAAGTCCAGAATTTTAAATGTACAAAAGTATTGGCTAAATAAATGTACGTAAAGTACCAAAAGTAAAAGTAGGCTACTCATTGTGCAGAATGTCCCATTTTGGATTGTCTATTTTCTAATTTCCGAAATGTAGATAGATAGATACCTTTATTATCCCGCGGGGGGAAATCATACATGCATGTATGTGGTTAATGCATGTTTTGTAATAATAATCAAAATCTACAAAGTAACTAGTAGTTTTCTAAAGTTTTCAAATAATTGTAGTGGAGTATATCGGTAAGTACATTTGCCTCTGAGATGCAGTGGTGTAGACGTGAAATACAGAAAATTGGAAATACTCCTGTAAAGTAATGAATACCTCAACACAACATTGTGCTTAAGTACAGTACTTGAGTAAATGTCTGCACGCACACATTACACACATTGATTGAACATAACACATCTAGAGTTGCTGTTGCCACTGGCAGCAGTGATTTGTTGACCTACAGGTGCTGATAAGTGAAGTTCACTTCACACAATACACTTTGTGCTGCAGCCACGGCAGTAAAAACCTGTTATCAAACGAACCGAAAAAACCAAGATATCGTTGCTGTCTGTCAAAAACCTTGTATCTCCATTACTTTTTACGTGTTTTTTGTGTGTAAAATAATGCTGACTTTGTCATACAAGAATGAAACACAGGTAAAAAAAATCCCATTACTTTTTTTTACTCTTAAATGTTTATCCCACAATATTCAACCCATTTATCACCCTGTGCCTAAACTGTAATCCTGGGCGCTACTCTCCCTCTGCCAACCTGCCCTGGGGAGAGCCCCGAACTGGGCTCATGCTTCCTTCAATGCATGAGGAGGTGTGAGCAGGCTTTGCTGAGAAGTAAACCGAGAAGTAAACCGTTTTGGACTTATAAGGTTTCCACATGAATGGTGATGATATGTAAATACAGACACCCTGTTGCCAGGTCATCAGGGTTCCCACAGAGGGCAGCCCTGTAGGCCAGGGGTCTTTGTTTTCTTCGGGCCAGTGAAGAAAACCATTATGTAAAATTGTGTAAAACGTCCTCATGACATTGCAGGCTGCAGCACAACATAAATATTACCTTTTCTTTTTGATGTGGTTCATTGCATGACACTCTGAAAAAAAAGACGACGGCTACTCTCACCTGCAAGACATCTGAGGGAAGCCTCTCTCTCTCTCTCTCTCTCTCTCTCTCTCTCTCTCTCTCTCTCCCTTCTCCCTTGCATGCATGCATGCACACACGTACGTACGTGTGCACGCGCGCACGCACGCACAGAGACAGCAACAGGTCAAAGTTAAACATTAGCACCGGGTTGTAAAAATAGGCCAGAGGTGACGTAGTTATTTTTTTCCCTCTTCTTTTTTCCCCCTCCACTTGGAGACTAAACAGGTCGAACGGAGCTCATAGCGTGGGAATGTAAGGCAAGCTGACAGAGAGGGACGCGCTCTAAATAATTTCTTTACGTAGTAAATATTTGCTTCTTTACATTCCAATCCTCTGTCAGCTGTAGCAGTGGTTCTCCCCAGGGGTCCTCCACAGGAGTCCAGTGGGTCCCTAGAAAATAAATCTATTAGTTAAAGCAGCACTATGTAACTTTTGTTTTTATTAATTCAATATATGTTAATAGTAATTTATGTACAATTGGGGTGGTTGTATTTTGTCTCCCTGCTCTTCTATTGAGACATTTAGATTGTGTCAAAGGTCATGTCTCACCTAGACATAGGATCTGACACAAATGACAGGATTCAAGTTATCCCCTGGGCAAGCAGGCAGGGGAAACTGTTTGGGGAAACTCTTTCCCCCTTCCTTCCTTCTTTCAACTTTCACTCTTTCCTTTTATCCCTCCCTCCAACCTCTTCCTCTTTTATCTCTTTCATTTGTCTCTGTCTGTCCCCTTCACTACCCCCCCCCCCCCCCCCTCTCTCTCTCTCTTTCATCTTGCTACTGTACAGCACTCTCTGACTGTGCACAGTCTTAGCTATTTATAATTCCATAGCTGCCTTAAGGCTAAAGGTGCACTCCGCAATTTGAATAACTTGTCTGTGACATTAAAAACCCCGGGACAGTTATTGGCTGCTGTAGGCCTATACAAAATACAAACTAACCGGTGCACACAGTGAAATCCATGAGTGTTGATTCAACTCTGAGTTGTAAAATTGGACCTTGTTACGGGTCATATTTAATACCTTGGTGTATAAATGGATAAAGTGGTTGAAATTATTGTGATGCTACATTACCTACTTTGCTGCGGCCCCCCTGGAACCTCCCTCAAGGACCCCCTCGGACCCACTTTGAGAACCAATGCTCTAAAGCAGTCACAATAAAGGTTTAGCTGAAAAAATAATGAATTACCTGGCAGTGAATGTGTGAAAGACGGGAAGACCCTAAACTAACACTAGCAATGATTACGATCAGAATATACACCTTTAATTACACCATCCTGGAATTAATTTAGTTAGTATTAGCCTACATTCAAGTTAAATTGAGTTGAATTTTGTCAAGGCCAATCTAAATGGGCAGTATTGCATTGTAATTACCATGTTTAAACGTTGCAAGTCTTTGCCGCGACACACCCGTAACTTTACCCATTCCATTCCATTCATTCCATTCCATTACAACACTAGATGGAAGGTTCTAATCTGATGAACGGAAGGAACAAACAACAAAGGGTGACATTCCAGAACCATCTCCATCGTATAGGAAAATGTTGCCTGAAATTCACCAGTGAACAGTCAGATAATCATCATTATATGATTAATAAAACAAGGGAGGTTTATTTATTTATAGAATTTATTTATAAATATATACCTTGTCATACAAGAATGAAACCTATATATAAATACCTATAACTTATTGTTAACTATAGGCTTATTTTATAAAATCTTGTATTGGCTAATGTGTTCAATTATTGTTGTGACACAGCTTTTTCCCATAAGTAGATTGCAGAGCGAGGCTTTAACAACGCACCGCTACACCCTCCTCCCTCGCCCCCGGTTTAGACCTTGACGGACGGCCATGCTAGAATGCCATTGTTTATGTTTATGCGGCTGCTGCCATGGCGACAACAAGCCCTCACTCACACACACACACACACACACACACACACACACACACACACACACACACACACACACACACACCCATGGACTTCCACTCCACTGGCATCCAGCGAGAGAGAGAGAGTGGGCGAGAGAGAAGGGAAGCCTCTGTGAAGGTCCCATTCCACTATGATAAGAACAGTGTCCTTTCTCCGTCATTTCCTTACCTTCGCTTTATGAATTTGAACAAAAGTGTCATCTGAACATAATTAACTTTTCTTGTGTTTGTGTTTTTGTCAACTCTATCTTATTGTATTGTACCTTGTGAATGAAATACAGGGAGGAGGCATGAAAGGAGCCGTTGTTGTTTGGAATGGTACGTGTCCTAGATTTCCCAGCCCCTCTCTACCCTGCTCAGCTGTTGAGGATCATTGTGACATCACTTCCTGTCTGCGGTGCGCTGCTATTTTTGGGATCATGTGTAAACTGTGTTACATGGCCTTGGCAACACACACACACACACACACACACACACCAGTCAGTCTGTGTTAAGTGTCAGTGACGTGACAGCACTATAGTACTGGTCTATCTTTAGTCTTACGCAAGTGTTAAAAACAAGATATTATGTCATTGGTGATATAAACCACAAGCTTCCAAAGGAGTCCCTGTAAGGGTTCCAGGGGGTCCCCCAGCAAACTGAAGACCACTTTTAACACTCAATCAAGTCCGATTTCCCCCCCATCTATTCAAAAATAGCTGGTCTATAAAGCTCACAAGTCGTCGCATCGTGGCGTGTTGTGAGCTTGTATAGAGCGGCTATTATTATTATCTTTTTAAATAAATGTTGATAAGATCTTCTCTTACAGAGGTCCCTGGAACCAAATCTTTCAAATGAGGGTCCGTGGTCAAATACTGCATATCAATTTGGGGGTTCTTTGTCATAACAATATTTGAGAACCACTGACTAACCAGCATTGATTGATTGAAATATTTATCAACAGTTTGCAGAATTACAGTACATTTCAAGCACAAACTCAATACAAAGACTGTTAACCGTGAGTGGACGACCCAATTAAGCATTACACTTGTCTGAAACAGGGTCCACCATGTTCAATTCATCAAAACATTTAGAGACGTACAAATAGACACTTCTATATAGTTAAAGAAGTGTCTGGTGTCCAGTGTCTGGAAATATAGTGGCCCTCTCCATCGTCAAAGTTGCCCACCCCTGGGCTAGACCATGGGGACCTTTTTAAAATTAAGTGCCATCTTTTCACGTTCTTAATAGTCAGTTTGCAACATAAAGTTTAATTGTGACACCACATCATGTCAATAGGCTATAGGTAGCAACCTTTATTTTTTCATTAGACCTTGAATAAATGTAGAATAATGTACAGGATGTAAATTGTAGATGTGACAGGACTTAATTTAACTGACAACCTTTTTAGAATATTTAATTTTAAAAGAAGAAAACCTCTCTCTCACATTTAGTGGCAGCCTTCCCTGTGCCACTAACGACTTCAAGCAACGACGGATACGGCAGTCGGCTCAGTGCTCGATACATAAACCTGCTCTCCGTCGCAGCCCTTTCTACTACGGGAGAACCTACACTTATACGTAGTGTCTACAACGCCATGTCATAACCATGTTTATTGAAATTATAGCTGTCATACATTTACACCTAACACCGATTGCTCCATCACCTCTCTTATGCTGTGTAATGTGTTGGCATGCTCTGAATGAAGAAATAACACTAATATGTCATATTAACCATGTTTATTAAAACGGTTTTAGAATAACACAGATTGCTCCAGGACCTTAATCTTTCCACTGCTGATCATGTCCAGCACATGTAAGAAACTAAGAATTAAGCAATATCGGCAAGTTAGCTGACGCGCGACGGAGAATAGTGTTTATGTTTGACACATGCTGCATGGATGCGTCACCATGGCAACCAATGTCACCGGAGGCTGTTTGCTTAACGATTTTGACAGCTACGGCGTGGGCGTCATAGCCGCCGTACTTCCGCGTAGCGGAGCCGTCCTGAAAACAGTCATTGCAAGTCCCTAATGTTGGCACCCGGGCCTAGGGTTGCCTATCCTTGCTCTAGTCTAAACCAATGACATCGTCCTGCACAACAAGCCGTGCCCTTATGATGAGAAAGCAGCTTTTAAACAAACTGTAAAAGGTATCTCCCATACTATCCGATCCATCACTCTTATTGCCACATACCACCAGTCACAAACACAACACCAAAGTGAGTAGAGTGCTCTGCAGCAGCATTTATAACAACCTTTACCACGTGATGGTGGTGTTAGTGTAAGTGAAAGAGCATCTCATAGTAAGTGAGTAGAGCTTTGGTCCCACTGGGATGACAGTAATTGCAAATTGCTGACTCACTGGCCCTGGTCTTGGATTGTGTTCCGCCTGCTATTAACGTGTCCTTCTGCTATTAGTGTGACTCACTGGCAGTGAATCATCATGCACACAACAAATCACTCTGCCACTACGAGAAGACTTAGGTCACCCTTCTGCTGCTTGATCTCTGTCCTGTCCGTCCGTCCGTCCTTCCATCCGTCCGACTGTCCGTAGGTCTTTCTTTAGGGTTTGTGATTTGTGTAATTTTTGTCAGGCACAGTAATATTTTTTTTCTAAATAGTTGTATCTTGTAAGTTAATAAAGGCTTGTTTTAATACAATACAAAAATCTTTCTTTCTTTCTTTCTTGTAGATTTCTCTGTCACTCGGTTCCACTTGCTGTGCTGTTTCAGAGCCAGCCCAGGTTGTGTGTGTGTGTGTGTGTGTGTGTGTGTGTGTGTGTGTGTGTGTGTGTGTGTGTGTGTGTGTGTGTGCGTGCATGCGTGTGTGTGTGTGTGTGTGTGTGTGTGTGTGTGTGTGTGTGTGTGTGTGTGTGTGTGTGTGTGTGTGTGTGTGTGTGTGTGTGTGTGTGTGTGTGTGTGTGTGTGTGTGTGTGTGTGTGTGTGTGTGCGTGCGTGCGTGCGTGCGTGCGTGTGTGTGTGTGGGGGGCAGCCTATGTACATTATTGATTGATCATGCCCAGGCAGCAGCAGTCTCTGCCCTATTCTGATTGGCCGGCCCACTTCCATCGGCCCCTCACTACCTGATGTGTCCAGGCCTCTGGTGATTGGCTCTCGGTGTGCTGTCTCATTACGTATTCATGGTGATGCAGGCTGAAGTCACACCACCGCTCAAACAGATGAGCTCATTCCACCTGAGCCCACGGGAGTGCCCCCCCCCCTATATATTACTATACTTGTGAGGACATCAACCTTTCATAGGAAGGTGATTGTGTCACCCTAAAGCCACAAATAGCAGATCTACAAACTCAATAGATCGGCTATTTTCCAGCACGCAACTAAGTGCCAGGCAACTACCATTTATAGTATTATGGTTACGCTCTATTTTATACGAAACATTATTCCCAAATAGCCGATTTACAAGCTGCAAAGCGTTGTGAGCTTGTAGATCTGCTGTTTCTTTTTGTGTTTTTTTTCCCACGATTTTGCAACCCATTTTCACCCAGTGTCAATTATCTAATGTGAACCTGGGCTAGTCTACACACCCTCTGCCAACCTGGGGAGAGCAACGGACTGACCTCATGTTTCCTTCGATGCATGAGCGTCCAAGCTGCTTCTTTTCACCTGACAGGGGGGAGTTTCCCCGGGTGGACGTAGCGCGTGGAAGAAACACGTTATTCCAACCAGTTCCTTTCCCCTCCATCAGGCGCCCCGACTGGCCAGGGGGAGGCAGTTTAGAGACCAGGATTACTGCATGTTTTTTGTGAGGGTACCTACCTTAGGGAACACGGGGAGAACCTTCTAGCTGTGAGGTGACAGCACTACCGACTGTGCCACCGTGCCAGGTATACGCCAGTGTTAATATGATTAACAAGTAATCCCTATTCCCAGTTCAGAATCAGATCAGGTTAACCCTGCACATCCCAGTCCCGCATGGGGGGGGGGGGGGGGGGGGAACTTGCAGGCTAATTCCGACCCCAAAGTCCAGAATCTACAAGCATTCACGTGACTTTCCTTCTATGACTATCACTCCTGTCAGTAACACTAACAGCTACTTTATCCGCAAGCACGAAACGGTATATCCTGTAAAACTATAAAAGTGATTGGCCATTTAATACGTGGGAAATAAAACATGTTTCTCGGACAGGAGCGGCGATTGGAAATGTCATCATGAGGGTGGAACAGTAACAGTGATGGTATCAAACTTCCCTGTGCTTGTAAAATTTGATGGACATTGCTGGAGGGAAACTATAACAGATGACAAATAGTTGTCATTGCCAGGAACACAGACTGCTGGTAGAGTCTACTTCAGCATTCCTCACAGCATACAGTAAATAAATAAATTCATTCAGGCATACAGTAAATAAGAATCATTCCTTCCTTATACGTTTCTTGGAAATGGTGTTAGGCCACAGAAAGTTAAGGAAAGTTATACTCTAACTTTCAGTCTTTTCTATCTTATACAGTACATGCATGGGTTCATAGAGTGGGGTCCGTGGACACCCAGGGGTCCTTGAGGAGTTTCCAGGGGGTCCCCCATGCAAAATGAGTTAGTATCGCAACCATTTTAATCCTATTTTATATGTCGCCTAATCAAAAATAGTCAATATACTAGCTCATAAACCTGTGAGCTTGTTACATCTTTTAACACACATCTTCTCTTCTGTTGGTCCCTGGCACAGAATCTTTTAATTTGCATAAGATAGCCTGGCAGCATGAGATTGTGACGGTAAGTGACAACAATTGGGAATGAGTCAGCAGAATATAGCTGCTATAGGGTCATGATAGTTATACCTCTATAGGCCAGTCAATCTTTGATTTGACCCAAAAGAAATTGCAATATTAATCGTTCAAGGTTTTTTATGATCCATAGGGTCATCCAAATAACATATTAAAATTGAGTATTATCTAAATTTATGGCCAAACAAATCTAATTATGCTTCAAGAAGCATGTAATGTGTCAAACTAGGGGTTTTTAATGATTCTGAATCTATTCCAAGCATTAAAAACGGCCATAGCCACTTGCCCAAATGTGATCAGCCCATTTGGGCACAAAGTGGCTAAGGCTAGGGCCTAATTTAACCCAATGAGTGTTTTTCGTGCAAAACTAATGCGCGGAATGGATTCAGAATCATGAAAAACCCCTAGTTTGACACATTACATGCTTCTTAAAGTAGATAATTAAATTTTGATTTCATAGGTTTTAATGGTAGATACTCAGGCCATTGTCAGTTTTTAGCTTGTATTGACTGGCCGACCAGTGTGTGTGTGTGTGTGTGTGTGTGTGTGTGTGTGTGTGTGTCTGTCTGTCTGTCTGTCTGTCTGTCTGTCTGTCTGTCTGTCTGTCTTATTATTATTATTATTAAATAGTTGGGGAACAAGGAGAATATAAACATGTTTACTCTCCCATGACTGAGTTACCAATAACTCATGATGACTCATTAATAATAAATAGCCTTGGAGAACATTACATTTTGGAAGATAACATAAACCATGTTTTTGTTATCTATCGATCGTGTATGTGCGCATGCATGCACGTGCGTGCGTGTGTAATATAATTAACCAAAAATAATTAGACACAATGCAGAATGTGCTTTTCTTTGCCATTTTTTTTTTTTACACACTATATTTTTTATAGTGCACTTTGGACGGCAGCAAAGTGCATTAGGCTCTATGGACCAGAGCTACGGTACCTTGAGCCACATCATGCAGGTCAGTTGCAGTTTAGTCTCGGAAACCCGGACGTTTTGAGAAGTGTCTATTTGTACGTCTCTAAATATTTTGATGAATTGAACAAGGTGGACCCTCACCCTCTTGTAAACAAGTGTAATGCTTAAGTGGGTTGTCCACTCACAGTTAACAGTCTTTGTGTATTGAGTTTGTGCTTGAAATGTAGCCTACTGTAATTCTGCAAACTGTTAATAAATATTTAAATCAATCAATCAATATGTTGCCCCGCCCCCTTTCCCCCCACACCTGCCGTAAACCGTCCTAAACAGCGATATGTTAATTTGTTTGGAAGTACCGGAAGTAAAAAGAAACAACTTGCCGTGTTGTCAGGGAGTGAAGGTGAAAGACTGACAAACTGTCGGTCGTTTGCTTTCCATAATGTGTTTATTCTTCTCCAGGTAAAGTAAAGGTGGTTGCAAACGCTGCTAAAAATCCGAAAAACGCGCTCGGTGTGTGGGGATCTTTAACGTTTGTGTGCGTGCGTGCGTTTGTGATTTGAAACCTTACAGACAATCTAGGCTAGCAGTAGGCCTAGCACAGCAGTCATATTGGAAATAAATTCCTTACTTTCTTAGTTCCTTCACAGGTGTTACCAATACAAATATTAATTAAGGCTGTGTTCTGTGTATCAATAAGGTGGAAAGCCTGGTGACGCGATTAAGCAATTCATATCAAGCCCCCCACACACACACACACACACACACACACACACACACACACACACACACACACACCTGTAAGTGTGGCCAATTTAGCAGTGACACAAGGGAATTAAAGGAACTATGGAAAGTGGGACATACTGGTATGGTATGACCTTTTGGCTGTAAAATAATAATAATAATAATAAAGTCTGCATGTGAACAGTAACGTATGCATTTTTGCCATGAACATTTTGTGACTAATGTTGTATTGATCAACTGCTGTAAACTATTGACTAAATAAAATAAAATGAAAAGTGAAATTGACTGTCCAGAATAGAACAATTATTGGAGCAAGTTTTTACTGAAGAATAGCACATTTAGTTACAAAAAATACAAATATTCAAATGTAATTATTGTATGTCTGCCCTACAGATGCCCTGGCCATTATGCTGCACCAGCTATGTGCAGGACTTACTGGACTAAATATCAACCAACTAGCATGATCTATCGTCGGAGCTCCCAGCTGGGGAGGAAAGTACAGGCGAGCTAGCCTGATGTATGGAGATGCTGCTGGAGTTTGACCCTACGCCTACGGTCTATGGTTTGACCCTGGCCATCACTTAACACGGAAGTAATAGAAGACAGCTCAAGGTAGAAACATTTATTTCTTAAGATTTGGCTGCTGCTGCTGCTTGTGTTGAGCAGTGTGTATCAAACTATTGTACTATTGCTGTTATGTGACTGTTTCTGGCTCTGGGATTGAATGCAGTTTAGTGAGTTGCTCTTGGTCACTTATCCCATGTGTGAGTTTGCTTCACTTTTAAGTTCAAGTTTTGGGTTTTGACATAAACAGCAGTCAATTACAAAGGTTCTTTTGGAATAGAAGAGATGTGGATTGTGATGTGTAGATCAAGGTTTTCATACAGATGCAATGTTGGTGAGTTTGACATTGTTTAATACAATCGGATAGGACTTTTCTGTTTGGATGAATGGGCTGTCAATGGAATAGTTGCAGCGGTGTGCATTGGTTCATGTTCTGTGTCTCTCTCTCTCTCTCTCTCTCTCTCTGTGTTTTTGTGTCTATGTACCTAGGACTAAGTTAAGTGCTGTATAACAGTCATACTTTGTTACTTCTCACTTCTGCTGATTGCCATGGTGAAATCAATGACACAGCTCCATGGGAACCACTCCACAAAATCTGTTAAATACAGCATTTTCCTGTAATTTACAGTTTCCTTTAGCTGTGTTGACACACCCATGAGAAGAGCTCTGAAGTCCATTTATGGAAATAAGAGCGAGCACACAAAAGAAAAACGTTAGATAAAATTTGTCTCATCAATGACAAAGCACAAATTGTTCTGGTAATGAGAGTCAGTCATAAATTGGCTAATAGCGATATTCCCACTGCAGGCATACATGGTGGGAAGTTTCAAATAATGTAATTGTCTCCACCAGGCCGAAGGCATTGGTGGAGTGTATGTTTTGCACTCCATCCGTGTGTGTGTGAGACTGTGAGTCCGTCCGTGCGTGTGTGAGTGTGTCCGTCCGTCCATCAGTTACCAGCTAATCTCCTGCACAGTTAATCCGGTCGATGCCAAATTTTGCACACACACTCCCTGGATGCCAACGATGAACCTCTGCCCCAAACTTTCCAGAACGGCCTGTTATAGCGCCACCAGGAGGCCGACTTTGAAAAACATTTTTTTTATATTACTCCTCCAGATTCTGTCCAAAAATCCTGCAAATCGTTACACACCATCTCTATAGTCATGTGTTCAAGACGGATCTGTCCGATATTTCATATTCCATCCTAATTGACTAACATTGGCTTTCAAAATTTGCAGGATTGGCCTGTTTTGAACAAAAAGCCTCAGATCATGAACACAGCGTGCAATTTACGTGAAATCTTTCAGGTGGCACCCTTTTCACATTGGCCTGTTATAGCGCCACCAACAGGTGGCACCCTTTTCACATTGGGCTAATGACCTTTTGCAGACCGCGGCCATCTTGCCATCAGAGTTTGGAAGCACTCGTTTTCAGTAAAGCAACCTCCTGCTGCCTCCTGCATTATGTGCCAATTCAAAACAGGTGGTACTAGTTTATTATTTTGATGCCAGTACTTTTGTACATTTAGTACATTTCGAATACTTCTACTAGTATTGCAGTATTGATACTTTTAATTAAGTGAAACATGTAAGTGCTGCCAAGTTCAACACCCGAGCTCAGGAATGTGGGTCTGCCCCTGACCATGTGCAGCTGCATACTCAACTGGACTCTGTCGAGCAGAATGGGCACGCAGGCACGCACACAGAGCTAGTGTGTACACACTCACACACACTGAAAACCCTGGACCCCCACCCTAACAAGCACTTGGAATTGTAGGCATTACATAATATGCCAATCTCACAAGGCCTCTTGTATATCGACTATTTCATCATCTTTTGGGACTTTCATCTTTCTTAGCTAATATTTGGCAATTTGGCCAATGTTTGATAATTTATAATTATTATAGTATAGTTTGTTGTTTACTTTTAACATCGCCATGGTCTTATTTTTAGGGCTTTTATTAAGAAGCCTTTTTAAATAGCAACTTTAGTATATGTTTACTGTATGTTGGATTGTTGGTATGTTTCTGTTGAGTCAGACAACAATGTTGCCACATTAAGCAATTCATCCCCCCCAATACATAAACAAATAATTAAACAACAAACACATTAATTAAAAAAAGGGGAACCAGTGCTGTAAGGTTCCTGGAGCCTTTTCCAGGCACCAAGTCTTATGACACATTATATCCTGTACATGTACATGACATGCCTCATTCTGGCAAACCCCTCAGAGCTGAGAGGATGTCCAGCACAGTCTGAAAAACCACATAATGAACAGGTAGTATCTGTATCACATGACAGCCGGGGGGGATTTTTCACTTTTCCACCAGCGGGCACACAAAAGAGCGCTGTGGAGCAAAGGGCTGATGAGCAAAACAAACACCACAACAAAAGTTGCGTGTGACACATGGTCATGAGGTTCGTTGCAGCTGAACCTGTTTTGTGGTTTTTAAACCTGACTCGTCACCAGTGTTGCCATGGCTGCTTATTATTATGCAACCTTGGGCATGCTTTTCTGTAAAGTTGCTCATTTTTTGGGGGCTTGTTTCTAGTGTAGTTCAAGAGTAGTCGCTGCTTATTTGTTTTTTCCCCCTAATGTTTAAATCAGTGGTTCTTAAACATGTTCATGTTGACCCCCAAATTAATTTGCATATGTCTGCGGACCCCGAATCTGAAAACTTTGTGCCAGGGACCCCCATACAAGATGATGCATTTCAAATGAAAATAGCAGATCTACAAGCTCACGACATTGGTAGCTCATATGGCTCGTAGTCTTTTGCGATTCTTTTCATAGACCTGGTTTCTTGTTTCTCTTGCAACCTCTGGCAACACTGAAACGTGACTTGTTGTCACATTCATTATCACACACAGTGTGGAAAACACCCTCAGTCACCATGTCGGGTTACTCAGCAACTAAATGTCTATTTTATGCAACAAAGAGCTTCTATTCTCCTTCAACTCTGTGATTTGATGTGTTTGTTTACCCGGATATCTCACTCTATTTATGGGTCATGAAAACTGTTTCGTCATTGTGACTGCATGGTGAAACGTCTCGTTTCTCTCACACACATTTCGTGCAATAGTTAGTGAAGGAATGCTATCAATGTTTAGCATCACTGTTAGAATTAAAATGCAAGATGTTTTGGGGGTCTGACGCTAATTCCTATTTTGTATAGTCCTGATTAACAATGGTTGATTAACTTGATTGATTGGATACTTAATTAGACAGACATTTGCATACATTTGGGCTAAAAGGCTGACACAAGTCCTGAGAGGACTTATTTTCATTGTGGTCCCATGCATTCAATTCATCAACATGATGAATCATTATGTATGATGTTTTGTACAAAATACAAAATAAAAAAGAAGAAATGTGTTTCTCAATTTGATAAACTTATATTTGATCAAATCCTCAATTCATTCAACATTCACATATCTTTTAATAAATTAAGTACACTGTATCAATTTATGAATAGAACTTCAATTATACAATCATGAACAAGCTCTAACGGGTTCAATAGTTGGACAGCTGACAATTTGTATGTTTACAGTATGTGTTATGTCAGCCGTGGCTGTCTAACACAGTGGTTCCCAAACCTTTTCGTGTCAAGGACCCCCACATCAACATGTATTAGGCCATGGACCCCATTTGAAAACATATGCCAGTTACCCCCCCGATAAGGGAGGATTTTTACGGCTCTAGCAGTGATTCCGAAACATATTCATTTCAAGGACCCCCAGTTTTACACGCATTATGCTTTGGACCCCCTATTTAATGGCATTTCTATCTGTTACCCCAATTTATATTGTAAAACCACTGTTAGGGCTAGTATCTCTAATTTTGCTAGGTACAGTACCCCCTGGAACTCCCTCAAGTACCCCTAGTACCCCACTTTGGGAACCACTGGTCTAACACATGAATATAACAATAAAATCTACTAAGCTGAAAAAATTGTCACGACTCAAGACGTGTTACAAATCGGCTGAATGATGGCCAATACAGATATTAAAACCAAACCAATCGGTCAGGCTCCACTCCTGACCGGTGAGGTAAAGTCTGTCCCTTTTCTTTAGATCATGTTATGTTTGACTCAATAACCCCATCATTTAACACCATGGAGTTGTTTCAATCCTTTAATCGTACCGTGGAGTTTCAATAAAATCCTTTGATCGTATCTGACAGGCACCGACTGACACTGTCCAAGTGTCCATATACGGTCAAATCTGAGGCGACCACACAGATGGGTCAATAGAATGATGATGCCATTGTTTGAGTCACACGGGCAACCAGGAAGAAAATTAGCTTTGTAATCATGATGATTAAGTTACATGATGATCGCACGCAGCCACGCACACAAACGCACACAAACGCACACAAACGCACACCCATTCCCCTACATGCAGTACTGTACTGTGCATGACTTTGTGATGTCAATCACAAATATCATATAGCCTCTCTCTGTCGGGTGGATGTCCAAAACTGTTACTTTTCATAGGATTCAAATTCAAACACTAGTTTTGATGAATTTGTGTGACTCTGTAGTATGATTACTATGATAACATTTTAGAGTTAGAATGTGGAGATAAGAGATTCCTGCCCGATAGCAACGATAATATGTTACATTGTACAGTGTTATATATATTATATAGTATAGCTCTTCATATCACTCTGTCGGCCTATCATCTATAAAGTTCCGTGTATGGATTGATTGACAGTCTCTGTACTCTCCTGTAGGTCATTTTCTTGGTCTTAGTGTTGCATTGTGACTCTTGCCCAGTACAGTGACACGCCTGTATTGCAGCAACTGTCTTGTCCTTCTGTTTACATTTCGGTTCCAGTTGTTAACGACACCTAGGCATCATCATGCCAACCTCAAAGTGACCTCATCAGCCCCGTTAGTCATTCAAATCTCTGGCAATTCAGAATTGCCAAATCAGCTTATGTCACGAAACTAATTTAATCTTCTCTTGACAGTTGGTTTAATAACACATCAAGACCTGAGGCCGATTCTACAAATGCCTTCTACATCCTAACAGTTTTCTGAAAAAATGTTGTTTTCTGTTTTTAATTTGAATCCTGAACTGAACAGAACAGTTCTGGACATATGCCATAATGTTTCCACCCAACAGGATAGCTAAAATCTAAAATGACAGAGATGCTTTCCCGGTTTTAATTAAAAGGGAAACTAAACCCTAGGCAAAGTTTGAGTTTCTTGATCATGCCAAGATAGTAAAGTCAGTGCTTGCTCATTGCACACCTACATTTAACAGATCCGTTATTAACTTATTATTGTACACTAAGTGTACAATACATAGGGCTGAAGTGTTTATATGTTTTGCAATAATCTACAAAGTAACTACAACTAAATATTTAAAGTAATTTTATTGAAGTAACAATTACAACATCTGCCTCTGGGATGTAATGGAGAAGTAAACGTATAAAAAATTAGAAACACTCCAGCAAAGTACAGTACATGGGTAAATGTACAGATTAGTTTCTTGAGCCATTCACACTTCACAGTCTCTCTGAATTCTATGCAATTACCTTATTTATTAAGTCGCTCTGGATAGATTAGAGCACCTGCTATCAGCTATGCCTAAAAGGTAAATTGGCCAAAGGAGTAGGGACCAAACTATGGTTATGGCATAAAGCCCCAGTGGCCTACCATGCCTTCTCTAGGCTACTTTCACTGTGTTATGTACTTAACGTAAACTAAACCGTGGCCCTGTTGTATATGTTTATGACATCAGGGCACTCCATATATGGATTTATGTAAAATACTTTTGGGTCCTTGGCAATATTATACTGGCTGACCGTCACCAACGTGCTGTACAAGTCAATGAAACAAAGACAAGGAACTAATGAGACAAAACAAACAAAACATTACACATAATAAATACAGAAATAAATCCTTATAATAGCAGTGCACAGCAAAGCCGGGGGTTTTTATCATTATGCTCATCTAGGATTCAAGGCCAGGGAGAAGTGAGTTTTTAAGATTTAAAAGCCACAAGGGACTGGGCAGAACAACTATGCAGGCAAGCTGTGCCAGAGCATACGGGCAGCCGCTGCAAAGGCTCGGTCACCTCTGTTCTTTTGCCTCGGTCTTGACCCCAGATCTACGGTGACACTGTATGAGTTTATATATATATATATATATTTTTATATATATAACTACGGAGGAGCCAGCCCATTTAGGTCTTTAAAAACAGACAAATAAAGTCTAAAATGGATGTAGAGACAGTGGAGTGAGGCCGGAACTGGGATTGATAATATTATGGTCTCGCCTTTTCTTAGTGAGGAGGCAAGTGGTCAATGGGCACTGGTCAATGCCCAAATTCCGGGAGATGCATGTGAATCAAGCTTTGAGGAAACTTTGGCCTTTATCTAGGCTAAAGTCTAAATCCCACTCCCACAAATGATTCACCATGCAAGCATTGGTGCGGTTGATGATAACCTTAAAACTGTTTAGTTATAAGGAGTCGCGAGTATAATTTGCATTGAAGAGGCTGGTTTTGACGAGAGCTCTCTTTGTTTCTGGTTTTTGAGGGGCGCTAGCCCCTCCTGTGCCCAGCTTTCCGGGTTTGTGTGAACACAAACATTGGCTTGTGATCGGCTGATCACCCCATAGCGATGATTTGATTGGCTGAGCAAAGTACAGTACATATTGAAGCTAAAAGTGAGGGCAGAAAAGTGAAGACACAAATTGTGATTGGCCAGAATGATGCGTGATGATAAGAGCACCCCTCAATTCACACGGGTGTGATTTGTTTTTACTTCATACTAGAGGGCGGCACGAGTGTGTCTGTATACATGCGGTGGATGTGGCTGTGGTCCACGAACTGCTTCAGGTTGCCCAGGTTGTCCCACCACTCGAAGAGGAAGGTCTCGGCAATGAGACTGAACCAAGGCGTGATCTCTAGCTCCTTGCGCTTCGCCCTCCTCATCATCTCCTTCAGCTCCTCCCTGGAGACATAGCGGTGGGCCTTGACCTCGTTGGGGTCGGGGCGCACCTCCACGTCCTTTTGCACGAGGAGGACGTAGTCGATCTCGTGCTCTCCCCACAAGCCGTCCGACCGGGCCTTGTAGTGGATCCTCGTCAGGTATGTCATGTCGTCCGGCGTCACCTGCTCTGCGGGGATTCCCAGTTCGGCTTTGAGTCTTCTCTGCGCGGCTCTCCTCACTCCCATGGTGTCCCTCTCCTCCAGCTCGCTGGCCGTGTGCAGAGGGTGACTGCAGCACGCATTTGTAAAACAGCCTGGGAATGTGATCTTGGCGTCGGACCTCTGCTGCAAGAGCAGCCTCTCTTCGCTGTCGAAGAGGAAGACGCTGAAGGCTCTGTGCAACGAGCCTTTGTCGATGTTGGCGTTCAGGTGGCAGTTTTTCTTGGTGTCTTCTCCGATCTCGCGGTCGTCGTGGTCGACGAGGATGCACATCTCCGAGAGGAGCTGCACCTGCTTCTCGTCCAGGTCATCTGTGTTTATTTCAGACGGGGTGCGGCCGCCTTCCAGTTGCTTGTCGGCAGGGATCAGCCTCTGCTGGTCAGGGTGAACGCCTACCATGTCCTGGATGTTGGCCTTGACATTCTCAGTGTGGTCACTCGGCTCAACGTCCAGGGTGGTGGTGGTCTTGCCGGTAAGGGTCTTCATAAGAAGCTAAAATGGATGTTAGCTAATGTTTTGCACAGTTTGAGTCATTGCTACTGTGACTAAGCTGTAAAGTTGTGAAAAATGCTTGAACGCTCTCTTTTATGTTGGCGGTGACATCACAGTTCCAGACTCACATTGTGGCTGAGCCGCTGCAGAGGTATTGTCAGCGTTTCCTAAATTAGAAATTCTATAGTACTACCTGTTGTACCCGCTGTACTTATTGCAGCATACATTATTGGAGAACTTACACCACTGTGGTTGTGTAGGGTGACAGTATTGTAGCATCAAGACTTGGACATTTTTTTTATATTTGAGAGTAATTATACGTCATTATTACTCACAGACTGTAAAAAGAAACATGGACAGTGTCACAGTGACATCATCATCACCCCTTGGTTTGTGGTGTCCCTTTTAGAATCCTGCAGTTCATTAGATTGATCGATTCGTCATGAGCTGGTCTATGGTAGCAGAATAGCAGTTACTGTTGGTTTTAATTCCTCAATATTAATTATGCAATTACAGAAATAATCTAGTATAGAGGTTTTCTGGACCCACTGAAAACTTTCCAATTCATTATTCTAAGCCTAGAATCAAGTCATTCAGGATACTGGTGAATCATGAGCATAAAACCTTTGATTCTGTGGAAAACAAAAGAAAGAAAAATGAATATATAATTATGATATACTACATTTTATAAATACTCTTTGTTTAGTGATTTTCTTTTTTTCACAGAATCAAAGAAATGGTCATGACTCACTGTTGATGGCTTGTTTCTAGGCTTAAATAATTGATATAAATATTTTTGTGATTCTCTATGGGAAAGATTAATAGTAATTTTTTCAGTGGCTCCATAAAAGCAGGCCCACTGCTATGCTCTATAGCAGCACTGTGTTTCGACCTGGCAGATCTGCTACTTTTGATGCTTAAGCTTTTGTGTCACAGTGACACTGTATTATGATCAAGTGGCCCTACTTGATGATAGGCCGGGCATTAATTGACGAAAAAACCCCACAAAGTTAGAATATGGAGAAGAGGTTTCTGCCCGAAAGCAATAATATGCATTTATTATTTTCATTTTAAAGTACCGATATGACATTGTAACTTGTATGGTGGGCACTGGGCAGCATAGAAAATTACAGGCTATTGGGCTCATACAGTACGTGTGCTTGCGTTTTGCTGCCATCTAGTGGCCGAAATGTGGTGGCTGCAGACAGAGAAATTGGATGAAAGTTGTACTGGGCCTCCGTTCCTGTCCTGTCTTCTCGTTGTGTTGCCGGATAAGTTGTCCTCAAGGTGCGGCCCATCCTTGAGTTGGTTCCAGGGGTCCCCCATCAATTGCAAAATTAGTTAATTTAGATGACAATGCTTTTGTATTTTTACTAAGTATATTTTGAATTTCTGACATTTTCTATATTGCAGTATTATTTAAGTAAAATGCTTGAGTACTTTCTCCGCCTCTGTCTGCATGCCAGTCCATCGTTACGTGTAAACCAGCTCGTTCACACGGCCCTGCTCGCCCCCGGTCACCCCTCGCCTGGAGCTGGAAATGCCATGTCAGAATCATACAGAGATGACTGGCTTACTATAGAGCTCCAGAGATTAAATGAGAACTAAAACCTCTCTGGTAATTGGTCTGTCCTCGTGTAATAAATCAATTACTGTGCATGATACTATAGGGAGAGGATGATTAAGCTATTAAGACCTGACTGAGGCAGATTCTACAAATGGTTCTCAAACGTTCACGTTTTCCCCCCAAAAAATAGCATATGTACGAGATCGCAGTGCGGCACAAAGTGAGCTTGCACATGTACTTTCATCATTTTCATTTCATTTCAACCTTTATTTAGTTCTCGGAGAACACACTGAGGGCTGAGACCCTCTTTTTCAGTGTATGAGTGTCTATTTCAAGTGTCTTTTGACTGGGGGGGGTCATATTTTGACAGCAGGAATTGCCTGTCATAATTTGACCACCCAGTATTAGGATGTATTAGGATGTTGATATTCATTCATCAGCCAACACTCCACTGACAGGTAGTACCCCCCCCCCCCCCAGATAGGATGTACAGGGCCTTAGTCCTACTCCTCCTCCCAGCCAACACTCCCCACTGACAGGTAGTTACCCCCCCCCCCCAGATAGGACGTATAGGGCCTTATTCTCAATGTCTGAAAGTCTGTCTGAATGTCTGAAACACTGTCATTGCTCCTCACTGGCTGCACCAATCGCTCTGACTTCTGACCTCACACCCCCACCCCCTTGCATCACAGGCCACCGTTCTCTGTGTTACCCCACTGTCATACTTCCTCTGCTACAGCCGCAACACAACAAACAGTGGCCTATCCAACACACTGTGACGCCCCTATTTCATCTGCTGCACAGTGTACTGGACTGTAACAAACTTCCACCACGGCGACCACACGCATTCCCCACATGTTGCTGCATCACGGACGAGGACACACTGCTGATCACTTTCCCAGTAGCCTAAAGGTGTTTAGACACCACAAAATGGAATGACCAGGTCCATTTGGTTTAATACACTCCCAAAGTTTAATTACTGTGTACTATTTATATCTGTTTGTTGTATCATAATATATCGAAAAATGCATCCACCACTCGAGGGAGGGGGGAGACAGCAAAAGCTCTTGCATGATGGAAAGAGCTTTAACCAACGCTGATTCATATATTAGAATGGGTAAGGACTATAGTAAGTAAAACATGTGAGTACTTTTTCCACCAATGCGCGTGCTAGATTAGACCTAGAATGTTTTAACATGCTGAATAAAATATACAAAAAAATATAATAAACATGCAGACTTGCATCATCGGAAGATTCCAAACAATAAGGGCCTTTCTCGGCCCCACCCCTCTCCCAACACAATATAAACAAATGAGAGAGGGGTGGGGCCGAGTTCCAAGCCAGAACTCTAGCTTGTACCACTACCTGGTGCCCACATTTGGTTCTGAGAACACTCAATGTGAAAATCCAGAACCTGTGAAATACGCTAACACGGCACGGCTCGCTTGGGTCTCGCGGTGGAAAAGAGCCGTTGGTTGCTAGGCAACTGCAGGGTGATGTTGGGTGAAAGGTTCCCGAGGGACAGGAAAGGATCAAATGACATCCCTTTTTAGCAGGAATCTCAAAAGTGTCATTTCATCTTTCTTTGTTCCCCCCTAGAGAGGCAAACATAACTGCACCATTTGGTGCTGTTCCACAGTGTTTTGAGTAGAACATGAAATGACGTTTGGTTTGCTAACTTGACGAGGCAGCGCTGCAACCTGTTTTCAACCTGAATTTTTAACATGTTTACTCTGTTTAAGCAGTGGTGGAAGTACTCACATTTGTTTTATTAAGTAAAAGTATCACTAACACAATATAGAAACTGATCTATTTAAAGTCCTGTATTCAGCATTTACTTTAGTAAAAGTAGCTACAAACGTATTGGCATCAAAATACTTAAAGTACCAAAAGTAAAAGTACTCATTATGCAGACTGTTTTCAAATGTACAAAATGTACAAGAGAAAAATCCTTTGAAAATAGCAGATCTATGATGCGGTGCATTCAGTGAGCTTACATTGGCTAGCCTATTTTCAAATTGCCAATGTAAATTAAGTGGTTAATGTATGTTTTGTTGTATATTCTAAATCTGCAAAGTAACTATTAACTAAAGTTTTCAAATAATTGTAGTTGAGTAAAAAGTACAATATTTGCCTCTGAGATGTAGTGGAGAGTAGAAGTAAAAGTACTCTACTTGGGTACATGATTAAATTAAAGTTACACTGACGTCTGACTTCATACTTTGAGGCATCACTGCAATGTGTATACATTGCAGTGATGCTTGTAACCTGCTTGCAAAAGTCCATTAACGGGTTTACTCAGTTTAAGTGTCGTGATTTAACGTCATTGTAGAACAATTGTTTTCTTATCTTTTTACTTGACATGTGGGTATAGTAAAAGCTACTGGGACTTCAAAACGTCAAATAAAATGTCTTTTAGTACTGCGACACGTCCTTAAAGCCAACATCTACACGGTATAAAACCTACCCCTATTTATTATGTTACAGTTACAGTGAGTGACGCGTCACATTTTCATTTGATAACCTCGCGAGGCCGGTATCTATCTGAGTAATGCTGATGCTGATGCTGAAGAGAGAGAGATTAGGAGAAGAGCCAGTAGGGGCAGGCCAAAAAATCTATTCACTCAAATATCATGATTTTTAAAATCTATTTTAAAGTAGGCAGGCTAGCAGCCATACTCCAGAGCGCCACGTACATTGCATATATACTGCCGGAGTGTCGGGCAGAGACCTCTTATCTCTGTATTTTAACTTGTTTTTCGTAAATTAATGCTCTACTACTTTGTCACACCAAAGCAGCAAAAATGTACAAGCTCAACACTCGATGTAGTGCGGCGCGTTTTGAGCTTATAGATCTGCTATTTTGCTATATTTGAATTGGAATCCTTAAAAGTAAAATGTATTAATTTCAAATTAATTTAGTTAACTTTATGGACTTAAATACAAATATATTGGACATAAAATAGACTACATTTTCAATAGTCCTACTAGTAATACTAATTACTAATAGTAATACTAATAATTAAGGTACTTATAGACTGAAGTAATTAAAGCATTTGCATGTTTTGTATTGTATTGTAACGCCTGAAACCAATCACATATCAGTATTTGTATGTTAACCTGTGGGCCACCAGTTGCCATAAATGTTCTAATCTAAACTATAATGTCTAATCTGATATTCTATTCTCAGTGCAGTTACTCCACTCCGCCACAGGGGGGCAGTGTATGTACACGGTTGGACTGGCTAACGGGATGCTTTTAGCTCCACACAATAGAGACTGGAGAGGATGAATGTGTTCAATAATGAGGTTATAGCGCCGCAGTGTCAGTGGGGAAAATGGCGCAATAATAATAACACTCCATAAAGACCATTAAAGGCTAGGGCCAGGTGCATGCTGGGATAAAGGTGAATACAAATAAGTTTAGGGTCCTTCTGCTGCCATTCACGCTGGTTATACTGTGTAAAGTGGGAACTGTTTATCGTGTGTGTGTGTGTGTGTGTGCATGGGTATGCATGTGTGGGTGTGTTGCTGTCTTGAGTGTTGATATGGAGGCCATGAATAAATTATCTGTAGTATAAAAGTGTGTGTGTGTGCGCACGATACAACCTCACGTGTGTGTGCGCATGCATGCACGTACATGCGCGCATGTCACCAGATCGTGTGTGTGCGTGTGTGTTCGTTCCACGGGGTGCATACGTTTGTAAGATATACTAACAGTCCGACAAAAACACCTAACGCGTGGCAGGTTAAAATTCACCTGTGGCTCCCGACATGCATGGCAGGTTAAAACTCACCTGTGGCTCCGGACATGCATGGCAGGTTAAAACTAATCCGTGGCAGGTTAAAACTCACCCGTGGCTCCCGACATGCGTGGCAGGTTAAAACTCACCCGTGGCAGGTTAAAACTCACCCGTGGCTCCCGACATGCGTGGCAGGTTAAAACTCACCCGTGGCAGGGTAAAACTCACACGTGGCTCCCGACATGCGTGGCAGGTTAAAACTCACCCATGGCAGGTTAAAACTCACCCGTGGCTCCCGACATGCATGGCAGGTTAAAACTCACCCATGGCAGGTTAAAACTCACCCGTGGCTCCCGACATGCGTGGCAGGTTAAAATTCACCCGTGGCTCCCGACATGCGTGGCAGGTTAAACTAACCCATGGCAGGTTAAAACTCACCCGTGGCTCCCGACATGCGTGGCAGGTTAAAACTCACCCGTGGCTCCTGACATGCGTGGCAGGTTACAACTAACCCATGGCAGGTTAAAACTCACCCGTGGCTCCCGACATGCGTGGCAGGTTAAAACTCACCCGTGGCTCCCGACATGCATGGCAGGTTAAAACTCACCCGTGGCAGGTTAAAACTCACCCGTGGCTCCCGACATGCGTGGCAGGTTAAAACTCACCCGTGGCAGGTTAAAACTCACCCGTGGCTCCCGACATGCGTGGCAGGTTAAAACTCACCCGTGGCAGGTTAAAACTCACCCGTGGCTCCCGACATGCGTGGCAGGTTAAAACTCACCCGTGGCTCCCGACATGCGTGGCAGGTTAAAACTCACCCGTGGCTCCCGACATGCGTGGCAGGTTAAAACTCACCCGTGGCTCCCGACATGCATGGCAGGTTAAAACTCACCCATGGCAGGTTAAAACTCACCCGTGGCTCCCGACATGCGTGGCAGGTTAAAATTCACCCGTGGCTCCCGACATGCGTGGCAGGTTAAACTAACCCATGGCAGGTTAAAACTCACCCGTGGCTCCCGACATGCGTGGCAGGTTAAAACTCACCCGTGGCTCCTGACATGCGTGGCAGGTTACAACTAACCCATGGCAGGTTAAAACTCACCCGTGGCTCCCGACATGCGTGGCAGGTTAAAACTCACCCGTGGCTCCCGACATGCATGGCAGGTTAAAACTCACCCGTGGCAGGTTAAAACTCACCCGTGGCTCCCGACATGCGTGGCAGGTTAAAACTCACCCGTGGCAGGTTAAAACTCACCCGTGGCTCCCGACATGCGTGGCAGGTTAAAACTCACCCGTGGCTCCCGACATGCGTGGCAGGTTAAAACTCACCCGTGGCTCCCGACATGCGTGGCAGGTTAAAACTCACCCGTGGCAGGTTAAAACTCACCCGTGGCTCCCGACATGCGTGGCAGGTTAAAACTCACCCGTGGCAGGTTAAAACTCACCCGTGGCTCCCGACATGCATGGCAGGTTAAAACTCACCCGTGGCTCCCGACATGCGTGGCAGGTTAAAACTCACCCGTGGCTCCCGACATGCGTGGCAGCAGGTTAAAACAAAACCGTGGCTTCCTGTGAGGTTAGGTATCAAGGTCGGGTTTGGGGTAGGGAGTCAGACTAATGCCTGTCGGATGGGAAGCCCTTCCCTATGCATCCCTTTTAAGATGTTAATTTAATTAATCATTTTTGAGTGGTGCTAGCCACTCCTATAGACAGCTATGTGTGTCCCTGACTGTGTCTGTCTTTCTGTCTGTCCGTCCGAGTACGAGCTTTTTTTTAAAAACATACTAATACAAATCTGGTACGGGGCCCCCGATTGCACAACACATTTTCAGATGTGCGGTGCCGCGTTTAGGGGCAAACAATTTAAACAATACAAAATGTGGACAGCCCCCCCCCCCCTAGAAAGAAACTACCAATATTTTTCAAGCAACTGCAGAAAAACAAGCCCAAAGTCGCTTATAATAACGCTGAGTGCTGACGCAGTGTATAGTCTCTACTCTCTAGTAGTGGTCTATTTTCATGGCTTTCATTCCATCTATATTGCTTCAAAGCCTGCGTGAGTCAGAGCACTTCTTTCTTCTTCTGAGGGCGCGTTGCTCACCCCTTGCTCCACCCCCCCTGAGGCGAGCAGTGGGAATAACGCGCCTCATAATGGAATGAATGGTCTGGTGGCCTCTGGGCTCACTGTGGAGACTGTCTATCGTCTGTCTATTACTGTACACCCCCTCCCCGCAGGGTGGAGTTTACTGTATCGTAGGCAGCAGTGGTGGAATGTACATTTGTACAGTACTTTACTGGAGTATTTTCAATTTTCAGTCAGGGAGCTCCACTACATCTCAGAGGAGAAAAGTCGGAAAACTTTAGCTACTTTGTAGATTTTACTCTTATTACAATACATACTTTAACCACTTCAGCCCTATTATTTTGGCCATTTTAAAATAGCCGATCTACAAGCTCACAATAGTGCTGCCAGAATTTGAATTCGAATGATTTCGAATGTATATGATTTGATATGATAATATGAATATGATATGAATATTGCAGAATAACATGCTGTAAAACGTTCTCTTTCTTTATCTTTATGGTCCGGTCCTGTATGGACCGCCATTGGTGCGGTCTTGCGAGCTCAAATGAATGATTCATAATTATCTTATTTATCTTAGTTTACGTGGCACAGAGTCTCGCCAGAACTCTCACAGCAATTTTTATTTTATTTTATTCGAATCTTAATTTAAAATATTCGATTATTCTTTTATTTTTTACATTCGAATATTCATTC
This sequence comes from Protomyctophum bolini, assembly GCF_963924005.1. Taxonomy (NCBI): domain Eukaryota; kingdom Metazoa; phylum Chordata; class Actinopteri; order Myctophiformes; family Myctophidae; genus Protomyctophum; species Protomyctophum bolini. The sequence continues at coordinate 13,484,686 of NC_137880.1, read as the reverse complement.
GAATATGGAATATTTGTTGGCAGCACTAGCTCACAATGTGTCTCATTGGGAGCTTGTAGGTCTTTTTAATTGAGCAGTATATAGACTGGAAAGGAGGAGAGAGATGGGGAGTGACACGCGGCAAAGGCCGTCGGGCTCGGGAGTCGAACCCGCGGCACGCCATCCGGCTGGCTTAGCAGCCTAGGTTCCCAGACGGTTGAGCTAAACGCAAAAGATTTGTATACATTTTAGGCATTTGAAAACTTTCCACTTCTCGTACTTTAAGTACATTTTTATAGAGCACCGAAGTCCTGACGTAACTCGCTCATCCCGACGATTCCCCTGGTTCGCTATAATAATATAATAATTTCTCTATGGAGAATAACATGGGGTGATCTTAATATCGTCTACTATAAGCGTTGTGGTCCAAAAATAAACAAGCTGTCTCTGCGTTATTGTTAGGGAGGTGTCTCTGTATCGTTTGCAACAGTCAGTCACTCATATATGATACAGTCTGCTTCTAGCGAAAATCTAACTAATTCAGCAGCAGTAACATTAGCGTTTTCTCTCAGTCAGTTGATTCTTCATATCCATATGAGTGAAGCGGCCGAGATGACATGTTTATTTTTCAAACACAGTTGTTATATGAAGCAATCTAAAAATCCTCCTATGGCGATTTCAATGCAACTAAAAAAATACATGAACCTGGGGACTGACGCCCTCTACTGAAAGTGACGTCAGACTTCGGTGCTCTATACCAATGCTTTTGTATTTTTACTGAAGTAAATGTTGAATTCTGTACTTTTACCTGTAACAAACGGTGTCGGAAACTTTAAAGTAATATTTCTTTTTTCCAGTAACTACTAGTAATATAACTAATTACTTTACATTTTGAGTAATAATACTAATATGTTACTATTTTACAAAAGTAACCGTCATGAGCCTTGCTGCCTGGTACTGTGGGCTGGAGTGTTTATTAATGGTAGACTTGGTTGGGATGGAGTTGCTTTGCAGGCTGCTGAGCCGGTCTAGATCTAGACTCTTCACTCTGGAGAAGATATGGAAACGATGCGCACTTGTCTGCACATGTTATATTATTATATTATATTACTCAACCAAAACGATTTTTACATTACTCAACAAAAGATATTTATACATTACTCAACCAAAACGATTTTTACATTACTCAACCCAGAACAAAATGATCTTCAGATTACTCAGCCCAAATCAAGCATGTCATAATTTACTCCAGGGCTCTGTGACAAGAGAACATCTGTCCAGCATCTGTCGGAAGGAAGGAAGTCAGAGCAGTTTTCCTTTTTTTTCTCTCCGTAAAGCAAGCTTTGACAATACAATTTGAATTTGTCGTGTCTTATGACTGCCCTTTATCTGATTGACCCAGCTAGTACATACATGTGTTGATTGAATCACTCATCTGCATTGAGCACATACATACTGATGCATTTGACGGCATGACAATGAATCAAGTGCTTTATCAGATAGACTAACGTCCCATGCACAATGACATGAGATGCATGTTCTGTTCCTACTCATTCTGTTCTTGTCCTTGTGTCATATCTTCTGGTCACGTCATGTCACGTTATTTTTTGGTTTCCTACATTAAAAATGAATTAATTAAAAATTAATTATGTGATTTTCCCCCAGTAATTCCATGTAAAAATTAACTAAAAATGTAGGAAACTAAACGAATGTTTAAGAAGTACTGAAGTAAGAAGTACAAGCTCATAACGTGAGCTTGTATATCTTCTATTTTCACTAGTTTGGGTCCCGGGCAAACATCACATTTCTCGTTTTGATCACAGGCTAAAAAGTTTGATTGATTTTGATCATCATACAAAACCTACATTAACCACTTCAGCCCTATATCCTGTTGATCGTCTATTCGAAAATGGTGGATTCTCAAGCCACAGCGGTTCCGCAGGCTCCACCTTGCCCTTGGTGGTGCCGCAGGCTCCGCTTGAGGCTTGAATGGCCCTCCTAAAGGCCTCACCGTGGGTTTGTTGGGCTTCTTCCTCACGGAAGACACAGGCTGGGGTGCCAACCCATACTGCTCCCGGGTGCCGTCTAATTTCCGTCTGCCACCCGTCTCTCCGGTGGTCACCAGACTATTCCTGGTTGTCACGTAGTCCATTCCCATGAGTCACTATAAATAGAATAACTATAACAAAATACATACATAAATGGATGCACCTGGGACGTATCCTTGATGTATCCCAAGGTCATCAGGGTTTCGGGTCTCCCAAAATCATACCCCTCACTCAGGTGACACAGCCGAGGTGATCAAGTCCCAACTTACGTCCCAGTAGCTACCCTCGATCAGTCCCATTAGGGAAAAACAATTCTATTAATGTCTTCTAAATGCTGACGCATGTTTCTATGTCGGTCGTTCGCAAAAAGATTCGCGTCAAGGACCCCCAAAAATGTTCGCTCTGAAAGAATATATATTCAAAGATTTGTGCCACTTGTAGACCTGCTATTTTTCAATAACTAAAGTATAACGTAATGCTTAAATGACCATTTTTTTAAACAAGATTTTTTTACAAAAATGTTTAGATTTTCATTATCGTGAGAACGATGGCTTCCATTTTCGCATTGCAACTTTTCAGGACTAGAAAGCCTGCAGTTTCTATTAGCTTGTATTCCCCATCGATGATTTCACTGGAAGACGGTTTCTGAACTGCCCACTTTAAAACACCAAAAGGGGTTCCCGCCCTGAATGGGTTAATACTATACTTATGCCAAATTGCCAATACTTTTGTACTCTTACTCAAGTACATACCGGACTTTCACTTGCAATATTGATGAATTTACTTTTTTTTTTAAAGTGAGTGCTTTATCCACCGCTGGCGTTTGGGGTAGTGTGTACTGTGTAGGCTGCCTAGCCTGACGGGGAGAATGGCTCACAATAGTCACTGGTCCCAGAATATCATCACGTGGTCGCAGCCAGCCAGAAGCTCTTCCAAGTCCACGGAGAGCATGCAGGCAACCAGGCTTTTGGAAGTCTTCCAGGACGGGGAGCTTATAGCCCGGAGATCTTACAGCCCACGCCTCCCCTGTCAGATATAATCTCTGCCGCACGCCGCCAAAACAGGCCTTATTAAGAGTTTAACTGAGATCAGGCCGGCGGCCCCCGATCCGAGGAATGGGGGGGGGGGGGCGGCGCGATGGCGCGGGGGGGGGGGGGGGGAATCGCTCACCCAAAAAAATCTCAAAAGGATCTCAAAGGAGGAGGTGGCATATGCGCTGGCACCGCTCAGCGGCGGAGGCCCCGGCCATATCGTCACCGCGTTGCCTTCCCTCTCTGTCCGCTTCCCCTTCTGCTTCCTCCATGCCTCGTCTGTTGAGCGCTAATTAGAAACCAAAGAGGAAGGAGATGGATTTGAAGTTTTCAAGCTGGAGCCGGGCCCAGTGTGACATCAATCCACCCCGCAAGCCAGACGCTTATGTCAACAACATCCCCTTTCTGAGCGGAGTGCCACCGGGCTCCCAAAATACACTCAAAGCAGCCATCGTTTACGAAATATTGTGTCTGTCAGGTGGAGACATCATATGTCCACAATGGTTAACTATTCAGAATTCGAATTCAAAAACATCAAAAGTAGCAGATCTACAAGCTCGACACGCGGCGTGAAGGGACTCGTTTCAAGCTTGAAACGTGTCCCGACAATATGTCTTTATTTAGCGCTGTCAGACATTGTAGCACAGTACATAGTAGAAGGGGAAGTAACGGATAAATAGAGGAGATGACATTGGGCATTTATTTCCCCAAGAGGTATTGAAAGATACAGTAGGTGATTTATTGATCCTCAGGTGTGAATTAGGCTGTCTTATAGCCAAGACAGAGACAGGAGGATCTAAATGTAATTTCATTTAGCAGGCTTTATACTTTTGCTTCCGGTCCATCTCTGTTGTTCCATGATATGCATGCTATAGCCTCTATAACATCGTAATGTCATGTTTGTCATCTATAGTGATGAGCATAATGTACATGCCACAATATGCATATCAATGCTTTCACTCAACGACTCAAAGGTCTTAAAAGACCATACATTGTCACTATAGAAATGTGCAGATACTGTACATGTATGTTGGTTTGTTCACTGTCCCAGAAGAGGGATCTTAGGGAGGGAGACAGTTCGATGGGACAGTGACGTTGTCAAGACGTCGATGTCATTGGTAGAGCTGAGAATCAAGCTGCGTTCTCTCTCTCCATGTTTTAATTCACTCGTTTGACTGATGAGATAATGTGACAAATTCGATTGGTTTCATTTTTGGGGGGGGGGGGGGGGGATATGTCCCCAACATTTATCACAAAGAATTGGATGTGAGAAGAATTGTGAAATTTGATTGCATTTTCAAGTCATGGTGCGTTAATTTTAAAGGGTGAGAATACTTTAGTAGCGGTTTGGGTTGTGAATGTGTATCTTGCCATAATGTGACTACAACGGTAGTTGTATGCATGTTGTGCTGCATGTTGCTGGCTTTGGTTAGGTGGGAGTGAGCTTCGCAGTGGAAAAAGCTTGCACACAGGGTGCAGGTTTTATGTGCTATGTTCAGCTGAACTCGAACTGACCTGGCTGCCAGAGTGAGCCAACCCAACTGCTGGAAATGCTGTTTGGTTTTCCAACACGCTCCCTTACAGACAGCCCCAAGACAACCCTGTCCAACATGCTCCCTTACAGACAGCCCCAAGACTACCCTGACCAACATGCTCCCTTACAGACAGCCCCAAGACAACCCTGACCAACACGCTCCCTTACAGACAGCCCCAAGACAACCCTGACCAGCTTATTCTGAGAAACCTGCAACTTGTCCATAACGCCCACATCCCATTACTCCGATTTACGTGGCTTCACGCGTGGTTAGGGTTACAGTAGTAACGCGGCGAGTTGGACCAAATGTTCCGTCGGAACAATGACATGACAACTTTTGGTTAGGCCACCGACACCGTACCATGAGCCACTGGCATAATCGAAACCACATAAAACCAGTGAGTTTCAAGAACAACCAAGAACTTGGTTGTGCCATTCACCTTGCTCATGGTCCTAAGAGCCACCCAGGCATCTAGCAGGCAACCACGGTATAGGTTTCTTCCTAATAATAGCAAGTTGACATTCTTATTTATTTATTTTTTAACGGCGTTTGGTGATGTTCTACATTTTCTACGTTTGTGTAGTGTTTGTGTTTGTTTACGGGCTAAAAGAGTGACTTTGAACGAGGAGCATATTTTCTTTTATCAATGTAGCACTTATTTTAGAGTTCCTGTCCATTTTTGTTGTTACATCATAGCAAGGTAACTTCACCTCTACCAAAGTGTTCTTGACCTTTTTTAGTTTTGAAAATGAAAAGGTTGAAGGTAATTTAACGTAACAGAGACTGCATTGAACAGGTTGGCAATGAGATAAGAAACCTTTTATCGATTCCCGTAGGGGAATTCAGCAGCACCAGCCTTGAAGTGTGAATCACAGGATAAGGTGATAGGTAAGGTATAGGTAACACTAGAGAGATAAAACTTGAAATAATATAAATAGCCTTAGAGTCTGACACTAGACGACTGCACTTTAAACACAAGCGGTTTGAAAAACTCTTGCTTTTGCATATATTTTGCAATATATGCATTTGAGCTTGTAGATTTGCTAATTTTTAATAGACAAACAATGTATATATATATATATATATATATATACACACACACACACACACACACACACACACACACACACACACACACACACACACTATACCTATACAATCTAAAATGACACGGATGCTGTCCCAGATTGAATGAGTTGAATCTCTGCAGAGTACATGCAGCGCTCCGCCTGTCACACTCATCGTAACGCCTTTAAACCTCACAACTTTATCAATCACATTTGAACACATTTTTGTTTTTGACTCATTGGAAAACAAAGTCTTGTATCTGAATGCCAAATAACCTGCAGGCAATTGTCAGGCAGTTGTACTTGTTTTGACTGCATGCACCAGAGCAGTAGTACTGTACACGCTGAGTGTGTCTGGGAAATGCTTTGTTGGATACAGCGTGTTTTTACATCCAGCCAGAGATTGGACAGGGATTAATCCTGATAGCCTTTCTTATAATAATGTCCACATTATTTCCCTGTAGAGTTGCTACTGAGTACTTGTAATGATTTCAGTTAAATCGTCTCTGTGATTACCGTTAAAACATACTCATGATATGGAATAGGTAGCAGAAGTGAGGGGCTTGCTAGTAGGGATTTTTATTTCAGGTAAAGATTTGGGATAAAAGTTGTTCACTTTCCTTATTAAAAATGTCCTGTGCCAGTGGCTGTAATGGCGGGGCCAGTGACCTAGAAACTCCACGGGACCGGAGCACCCTGTATGTCTACCGCTGATGAAGGACCACCTGTTTTAACACTTTAAACTGAACCGATCAACAGTATTTTATCTACTTTTGATATTTATTTTGATAGGTTGAAATGGCTTAGGGTTTGACGACGGAGTTCAGCATCTTGCAATGGGCCTGGTCTACATTCTACAAGATTCCAAACGCGTCTCTTCGTCGATCTGCTACTTTTTGCCGTTATGGAATTTGAATCCTGAAGAGTAATCTCTTTTATGTTTTGGACATAATGAGGTTTCCACCCGGCAGAGACGTCATGTTTTATGATCCTTGCAGATGTTGCAGAGGATCAATCTCCTCCAACGGCTCGCATGATGATGACATGAGTTTCTTCAAAGTTTTCCATATAACGTTCAGTCGAAGCGGTGACTGTGCCACGCTTAAAATGTGTGGTGCGATGTCGACGCTGACAAGGGATCAAATAGACGAAACATGGAGCATGAGAGAGAGGGAACGAAAGAGATATGGCGAAGGCAAGAGAGAAATATGCTATCCGTCAAGTAGGCCTATTTGTTTCTTTTTTTTTTTAACTTAATTTCTTTGCATTGGCTATTCAAATAATGTACAGAGCTGCGAGCTTGTACATCTGCTATTTTTAACCATTACAAAAAAGTGTGAGAAGGCATTTTGTAGAACCGGCCTCAGGTCTTTTATAGGCTACATGTCTTCTGAAATTCTCTGCTCAGTTCGGTCACTGGACATAAATGGACATTTGTTCCTCCACGGAGCACCTAGTCCCCTGTGGTGGATTTTTCAGGGGTGAAATCTAAAAGGTTTTTTATTGAGGAGAATGACAGCATCAAAGCAATAAGCTGCAACACAGCCTGGCCTCCCGGCTGGCTGGCTTCACACCTCAAGTCCTTTCTCTGTGCCCCCCTGTGTGTCCTCCAGTCCTCCAGTCTGAGCTCTCCCAAATAAGAATCTTCAAACGCCTATTAATACCGGCCAGGGCATAGCAGTGGTGGGCATTTTGTGGTGCAGCAGATTCATTTTTCTTGTGGAGATTTCTGAACATATTTATTATTAGTATGGTTGGCCACAGGGCAACCAGACTATTGTTTATTGTATGTTTCTAGAGTAACTTCTGACGTCATGTGGGTCTATGGGATTTTCTATTAGTATGCCATCATGCTGATGCCATAATAATCTATGGGGTTTTCCATTATTAAGATGTATGACATCAGCATCTCAACTTATATAAACCATATATGGAGCTGACCTGTTGACATTCCATATGTTGATCCTTCCCCATCCATCCTTCCTCTTCGATCTCTCCCTTTTAATTAACAATTTGTGTGCCCAAGACGTCCACAGACGTCCTGAGAATTACCGCTATGCGGTGCCCAGGACGTCTGTGGACGTCTTTCAAAAAAATACCACACCTGTGTGAACTGAGTGGTGCAACTCCCCTCTCCCCTCTCTCTCTCTCTCTCTCTCTCTCTCTCTCTCATTAGCAGGCAACAGTGCAGCACTAATACTATCTCTCTCTCTCTGGCACAACAGCGCCCCTACTGGTACCCTATAGTCATTGCGAACGCAGTGAGCACTTACTATGAGACCTAGCAGATCATGTCTGTGTGTGTGTGTCTGTCTGTCTGTCTGTCTGTCCCGCTTTTGTGCCCATATATGGAGCTGAGTGATTTGTTTGTGATTGATGCAACACACTCCATATTTGGACGTATAGCTGCTTTGGGGACTCCTTATATGGTTATGGCTAAGTAAAAAACTTAACTTAAAAATAAATCTTAAAAAACCCCAAATATGTACGAGCTGCGTTCGCTTCCCGTGTTTGCGCGTCTTACTGGTATACTGGTGCTCATGGCCACATAGGCGCATAGGCGGACACGGACATTGCTGTTCCTTGGAGTGGTTTCACCACTCAAAAATAACATTGGGCACCCTGGGTCACTATTGAAAGGGCACACAATGTGTTTAACGTGAAAAAATGGTCCATCCAGGTATTCCCAGACCTGTTGTTTCAGCGTGAGGTTGCTCTCCGACAATTGCGTAATAGGCAAGCCACGTCTGTGTCACTGTGTCATTTGTTTAGAGCCCAATTATAAATTCCCCAACGCGAGACAAGTCTAGGGACTAAATACTGCCCTCACTGCGCCCCTCACTTCACACAAGTGTGAATTTTCTTTTCACATTACACAGGGTTTCCAGTTCTCCACCGCCACCGCTGCGATATGTAATATGGATAGCTGTGGAAGACGGACAGACAAAGAGCGGAGCCGGCAGTGATGCCCGTGATGTATTCTGGCATTGTTCAGTGATATTAGCCAGAAAGGTCAGACACCGTCCGCACAAAGAGCCCATTGTGGACGAGGGTGAGTGGGTCCGTGGCATGGACGCTCTGCTCGGGGCTTCCTTCCATCATGGTCGTAAAGGACAAAGCACAGATGGCAGATATAACAGTATAGCGTATACATACAATGACAGCCCCTCAGGTGTCACTGGCAGAGAGAGAGAGAGAGAGAGAGAGAGAGGAATGTAATGTTGTCTGCCTAATATGTTTCCTGTTTGTCATATGTGTCTGGCAAGAGGTGTAGTAGTTGTAAAAAGTGTGACTACCTCCAAACTACCCCCCCCCCCTGTGAACTGTGTCTGAGTGACTCCCTCCACAGCAGGAGAATATATAATATAATACATAGTTTCCAAACATGTGAAACAGTGCCTGTGAGATTGTAGATCTGCTATTTTCCAACATATAAATGGTGCAGCTGGTTAAAATGATTGTGATGCTGTATTCACTACTTTATCTCGGGACCCCCTGGTACCCCTCAAGGACCCCTGGGGGTCCGCGGACCCCACTTTGAGAACCACTGGCATAGGCTGGCATAGGCTGCATAGGCATGATTTGAGTCACAAAGTATGAATTATAAGATTTCATACTTTGGCTAATATTCGGAAATAACGGATTTACAAGCTCTATATGAACTTGTATACACTCGTGCGTGCGTGCGTGCGTGAGTGTACACCGAGGGAGATGGAGATAGAAATGACGAGAGAGAGAGAGAGAGTAAAAGAACGTCCTCTCTTTAGTCACGGCCAGTGGACTGGAGCTGCCGCTGAGTAATATTCACCATCACAGCGTTGTGGCTGACGTTTCCTGATAACACAAGGCAAGAGGAGATTCATCAGTATTCTGCATGTTGTCGCCCGCAGGCTGCAGCACCATCAGTCCTTTATCACGGCGGCAGCAACTGTGGCCTTCCTCCAGGAGTAAGGTTAAAATGGAGATTAGGCTTTTGTTCCTGTACAACCTCCTCCTGTAATGAAGCTTATCTCGCCCTCTCTGTGGTTCGTCTCTTCATACCGCCTCTCTCTTCTTCTTCTTCGCACGATCGTTGCACGCACTTCCTGTGTCACTTGCACTTTGGGGACGTTCATTTGTCGTCCTTGTGACGATTCTGTCAGTATACATTTTCGATTTGAGAGGCACATAACTGATATTATATATCAACGACTCGACAGGAACAAATTCTAATCGTTTTTAAATAATCAACTAATTCAATTGGTAGGATTAACCACTTGATGCGGCACTAAATTACAACATAACTTATACTACTACTACTACTATACTTACTAATATACAATTGGAGTGGTTGTATTTTTTTTATCTCCCTGCTCTTCTATTGAGACATTTAGATTGTGTCAAAGGCCATACTGTATGTCTTACCTAGACACAGGATCTGACACGAATTTTGACCTGAAGGTCAAGATACAATTTATCCCCTGAGCAAGCAGGCCGGCTCTATTAGGAAGGGTTATTCTTTGTGTGCGTCATTGCATAATGCACACACACACACACACACACACACACACACACACACACACACACACACACCAAAGCTCTCTAGAGCTGGCATGATAAATCTACATCCACATTTGCCAAAGAATCCTTCTCCCATGTTTCTGTTCCCCTCCATCTATCCTCTCCTGCTCCTCTCCTCGCCAGCTCTTCCCCTCTCCTCTCCGTCTCCATCTCTGAGTCCCGTCCTCATTTGATTTGGGGTGCATGTAATCACAGGCATGGATCAGTGGTGGCGGGGGGTGTGGAGAGGAGAGATTGTGCTGTGTGCTGCTCCACTGAATGCTGGGGGACGGCGATAGGAGAGTGAGTCGTACCCAGGGGACTTCAGTCATCCAGGCTGCTGTTAGTTAGCTGCTTACCCACAGCTCCGAGCTCAGTGCAGTATACCCGGCGATGGAATGCCAAGGTTGGCAGCGCCAGCCAGTCTCTGTGCCATTGCCACACACACACACACACACACACACACACACACACACACACACACACACACACACACACACACACACACACACACACACACACACACACACACACACACTCTCTCTCTCCTCTGTCTTACTCCCCTGTGTGTGCTACTTACTGTTTCTTCCATTCTTCTCTCAATCACCCTCTCTTTCTCAGCTTCTGTCCCACATGCAGTGACCGATGTGAAGGTTTCTTTCTAAACATTTTCGATAAACACATTGTCTGCTGAAAACATATATATATATTATATACTGTATACCTTTTATAATAGCCATCTGTTGTCTGCGATTGATGTATAGTGACGAAGTTAGGGGTGCCTGGTAATGTGTGTTTAATGTGCTCAACATTAAAAGTCCATATAGGCCTTGCGGCGGAAAGCAGTGGGAGGAATTAATTGGCACGATGACGAAATTGGAAGAAACAAAATGGGTTCAAATAATTTGCTGCTCTAAACAAATGATAAAAGCATGGATTGTTGACCATTGTTCTGAATGCACTTAGTAATGTGTTTTCAACATGCCATGAACAATTCTATGAGGGATATGTGTGATCCAGGATTACTGCTGCAATGTTTTGTTGGCAATTAAGTCTCGACAGGTTGATTTAAATGCTGTAATATAATAATCAGTGCTGCGCAAACGGTACGTATCTGTGGTGAAAATGTGTGCTCATAATAACATAAATGTGTGTAAATTACCATTTGTAGTTGATAGAATAGGGGAATGTTTGGTTTATGTTAACTCCCCGAGCGGCAAGGACGGAGTTCTCCGTTCAATCAATTAGTAACGCCCAGCGCTCAGGACGGAGATTGATAAAAGGACGGAGATTTATTGATATCTAAACCGATCGCATCGCTCCACAGGCTGGGAGCGTCTGTTGCGCAACATTCAATGTTATTTTCCGGTGGGACATCATCGAAAATGAATAACGACTAATTCCATCGCGGTCCCGTCGCTAGTCGGTTTAGAATGAATCATACCTCCCGTTGTTGTCGATCGCATCGGGAGTGTTTTGGCTACATCTAGCTACTTCAGCTACATCCGGGATAGCTCCTGGTCCGTAAGGAAAATGTGGTAAATGTGCTCCGCTGCTATAAATCGCTGGGCGCTCTGATTTAATGGATTAAATAACCCCGGGCGTTCGGGGTGTTAAGAGAAGGAGAACAGGATAAACAATGCTTATTGCATAATAAAACGTCTGCTATTTATAAGTACAAAACATTTTTTAATGGGGTTCCGCCGGCAAAAATATATCAATCCTTGGGCATGGAAAAGTTTGAGAACTACTGTTTTAGAAGACATTAGTAGAATTGGCCTCACGTCTTAACTGGATGTCCCGATCATGTTTTTATTGCTCCCAATCTGATTCCGATCATTTGATTTTGAGAATCTGCCGATTTCATTTAAACCAGGAAATCGCCTGTGTTGTTTTAGATTTTAGCGTTGGCTATTCAAAAATAGCACATCTATACAAGCTCGTGCATCTGCATTTGTAGAATCAGAAGTCTTAACTGGTTATGTACAAATTCAGAGTACTTATTCCACCACTGGTCATCTCGCCACACCTGACGGCACTAATTCTTCTCCCACTGTGCCTTCCTCCCTCCAGACTGTGACCATCCACTATATACTGACTGTACCGCGGCTGCCTGCCACCCGGTAATCAAGTCCCTCACACAGAATAATTATGCCGACACAAGCGACTGTTAAAAGCCCCATCAGCCTCCTGTGGTTTTCAGGCCCACATACTGTACAATATGAGAGTCACTGCAGCAACGGGGGCTGTAATTACAGTCAAGACACATACTGTACACTTATGCTATGGACGGAGACAGAGAGGAAATATTAAGCTACCTCCTCCGGGGAGCTGAGACCTAACAATTAAAGCCTCAGCACGCTCCAGTACATAGCAATCAGAGTTACCAGGGTTATGACACTTAATTACATGACATTGACAGTGCAAGGCCCCTCCCCCCCCCCCCCCCCCCCATCCCTCCCTCCTAAATTGGCTCCCATAAGAAATTAAGTGTGCTTGCGTGCCCCATGGTAAATATTTTAAGTAGGTCTATTTTGGTATGGTAAATATTCAGACTCAGCTCCCCTTGCTCTCCGGCGCAGCCTTGAGATCCAGGGTTGTGACTGAGGTGGGTTACCCAGGGCCGTCTCAAGAAATGATTTATTCAGGAAAAGGAGGTTTGTGGTGCAGGACACCCCCCCCCCCCCCCTCGTTTAGGCGAGCGTGCTTCAAATTCATTCATCCTCCCACCACCCGTCCCCCGTGATCCTCACACTTTTATTGATTAACCCATTCTGACCTGAGATCAGATTCTAAAAATGTCTTCTACATCCTGACAGTTTTCCATTCTGACCTGAGATCAGATTCTAAAAAATTCTTCTACGTCAGTCGCTCTTCGATTTTTCAATAGCTAAAGCATAACATACCAAAATGGGTTCCCGCCCAAAATGGATTAATTTATGGCCCTGATTAAATTTTCACAAGTTGCCAAGTGTCCTTCAACAACTGCTGACTCCCACGTGGTGACGGGTGACCCTCCGGGTGATGGGAGAAAGGAGAGGGAAAATTGTTGCCCCCTCCAGATCATTTACTTCCAGACCACGGAACCAGTTGGCCCAGACAGATCCTGCTCTGAATATTTCTCAAATTGCAGCAATTCTTTAAATATATACATTTGTTTTTCTCCATTCCTTTATTTTTACCATGCAAGGTTAATTAAATATTGATGATATGCTAATTAATATGTGGCAGGCCGTTTGGATAACAGCCCATATACGGGCTAAGGAGTGTCAATTTAGCAGGATGGCAACGGAATGGAAATGAGTTGTGTGTCTTTAATAGGGAGATTCTGATGGATTAGTAGAGGTGTTGTAATGAACCGTCGGTTCAATAATGAAAGACAACTTTTCACGATAGGAACACTCTTTTATTATCTCCTCCAGGCCGGAAATGGTAGGGGGGGAGAGTTTGTTTTCACCTGTCTGTCTGTCTGTCTGTCTGTCTGTCTGTCTCTCTGTCTGTGAGTGTATCCACAAACTATAGTACCTTGCAAACTAGCACTAAAGAAATCGGTGTCATATTTAATTCACAGCACACACACAAACTGTGAATTGGGGCGTGCTTCCATGTACTTAATCATTCTGTGAAGAGGACCATGTGGACCATAGGTTAGGAATAGCTGCGGTTATATGATTTGCACATCAGAATATGCACACGCACGCACGCGCACACACACACACACACACACACACACACACACACACACATTTTAACAATTTATGTCCACATAAATTGTTAAGGAAATTGCATACTTTCATGTGATGGATCAAGTATAGGGCATTCATTTACGAAAAGAAAAACACAAAAAGAGATTTCTGCCCCCGCAGAAACGGTATACTGCATTTCCACGCTGTAGTGTAGAGGCGCAGACGGATGTGTCTGCGTAGGTATAGCCTGCGTCTAAACACCTACATGTGCGTGTGGTCAACTTCCTCTCTGATTGTGTGGAACGGCGTGCAGTTCCACATTGGGAGGTGGAAGGAACGGCGCATCACTCCCGTGTAAATGTACATTGGTACGTCCTCGGCTTTACCATTCTAGTCGAGTCGTACATGTGAAATTGGAAAGCGCGGAAGGCAGTCGCCGTGGTAATTGGTAACTCAGAACTCGAGGAGGATAAAGACCATGTGAAATTGAAAAGTGCATGCTAGTTGGAGAGAGCCAGCGAGCCAGGAATGATATGATGTATATCAATATCTACATACATCACATACTGTAGGGAGGGGGGGGGGGGGGGGGTGTTGGCAGCCTGCCTTTGTTTGCCCCAACTTTTAGGTATTTTTCAGGGGCGCAATGGCCCCTCCAACGTCTGGCTTTCACTCATAATGTGGCAGCCAAGTCCGTCCCCCCGTTTTCAGCGTGCCCCCCATGACGTTATGTGGCAGCCACAGTGGGCGCCGGGCGCTATACAGTATACACACTGACCTGCTGTCACCATGAGTGAACTGGCTAGCAGATTAAGCAGAAGGACCTCAAGATGTCTTTTTTTTTTTTTTTTTTTTTACATCATAGCAATTGAGTTGAGGTATTATTTAGTTTGACTCGGTTCCGCAGATAATACTTGTGAAAATAGCACATCTCTTGTAGATCGGCTATTTTTTTTTAAATGTTTGACTCATTCCTATATTCTGCTACAATGGAATAAATAAAATCGAATTATTCCAAGTAAAAAAAAAAACATATTTAGAAAATAACGATGTACAAGTTGTTCTACAGTGCATGGCTTTGCGGTGCGCTGTGAGCTTGTAAGCTACATGGGCTCTTTTCCAAGGGCCAAGGTATACGGTATTACCCTTGAACGTTGCAGCGTAAATTGATAGGTCATGTGTCATGATTGCTGCCTCCACAAAACTTACCAGGAATTGTTGTTGCTTTTTTAACACCATCTGGTAAAACAATGTTCACAAGACAAAGGTACTGCAACAATATAACCTTGACACCTGTATGAATGTGGTAGCAATAAAGCTGCGTTAGTGAACGTATCAACTTAATTCCCCCAGGAAATGGCTAAATTCTCTTCCATGTCTTTTGAGAAGAATCGACGCATACCGGTAACTGTTTTTCTTTCACATTCCGCATTCCACAAAGCAGCCTCATCTAACACAGGAAAACTCCTCTGACTATGAGGAATCACTTTCATTTCTCTGCAATAATAGAATTGAAACCTTGCAATATTTCCCCACAACTGATTGCCCGATACTGCATGTGCACGCGCGCACGCACGCACACACACATGCACACAGTATTAACAGACATCTTACAATAAAAGCACATAATCTCTGTAAATATCTTTAATCTTTAAACTTGGAACGATGCAAGTAGGAAATGTATGCCCCACCCAGTTATTACTTGCGCAAGCAGAGAACGCAGGTATTGTGGTCGTGCTGGTACGAATGTACGAATGTGCGTATGTTCAGAGGTATGTATACTGTTGATGGTGACGTAATTAAGATATGTTTCAATGTCGGGTTATAAGTGGCTATTGATGGTGACGTAATTAGGATATGTTTCAGTGTCTGGTGAATTAAAGGTAATGTCTGTACAGTATGTGTATACATGTATGTAATCTGAAACCTATCTTTATTACGTCACCATCAAAAGCCAGTTATAACCCGGCATTGATACATATCTTAATTACGTATAAAACTTATAAAACATCCAGCCGACCACAGTATAGTACTTTCAACTTACAACTTACATACATGTTACCTGTTACCCAACCAATATTGAAACATATCGTGATTACGTCACCATTGACAGCCAGTTATAACCCGACTTTAGTATTTAATTTAAATGTTTTACAGAGAGGCTGAGATTTGAAAGTTCGTAGCGGTCGACAGTAATACTTGTTTGCAAAGCACAAGTAGGCACTCGACAGAGTGCAGTTCTAGTTATGTCTGTGTCCCTTTTATGCCCATATATGGAGTTCTTTGTCAGGCATGACCAAATATGGAGTCTATGCACACGTCGGAACGTATTTATGATGTCAGAACAGGCCACTATGGACACTGGGCAGGGGCTCTGTCCAGAGCCCGGGCAGAGGCCTTTTGTGGCGGTTCTGGACAACCGTGGGTCAGACCGACTTGACACCTGTCACTGCACTCTCTGTGGGGGTGTGGAACGCGTGTGTCCAATTTGAAGTCGGTGGGCCGAACGGTTCTTGAGTTACGTCGATTACAGCCGTACGTACAGACAGACAGAGACGTGTTGCATGTATTCGACCATTGGAGCTTAAGCGATGTGTCGCTTGGCGACCACAGAGACGTCGAGTCGGTCGGACAGACTCGGCGATGTGTCGCAGAGTCTGTACCTCCACATCCACAGTCTAGTACATCCACAGTCCACACAATGACAAAACTAGGAGAAAAACTTTTTGGCCATAGAAATATAATATTTGTATCCGCTACAAGATGAAACTGATTTCCATAAGCAGAGGATATGGGCTCTACAGTGAATTATCGGTGCACAAATATCTGTGGGCCTGAGCACAAAAGGATTGTGTGTGTGTGTGTGTGTGTGTGTGTGTGTGTGTGTGCACGTTTGTTTGTGTGTGCTTGTGGTTGTGCGTGCGTGTGCATATGCCTGCTGCTTTACAATATTATTATTATTATGCTGTATAATGTTGGAATTCATTTCTTAATCCCTTAACCCAGTCCTGAGGCCATTTCTACAAATCTTCCAAATCCTAACACTGTTCTGAAATTATCGTTGCTATATCAGTGGTGCCCAAAACCTTTTCATGTCAACGTCCCCCAAAATGTTTTTGGCCCCCTTCTCTAAGTATTTTTTCTAGGGACCCCCAGAAGAAAGGATTTGAGTTAGAAATGATTACTATGAAATCCTGCAAAACCTGTCAGTCAGTCCGTCACGCCACCATATATGGCCGTCAATAGCCATCACGCCTCGTGACAACTTTAATTTCTGAGATAAAAAAAAAAAGCTCATAGCACGGCACAAAGTGACGCACTATGAGCTTGTATATCTACTATTTTTGAATAGCCAAAGTACAGTATGAAATAATGGTTAAAGTGTTTTAAATGATTGTGATGCTATATGAGAACCAATGTGCTATACAGCAAAAAAATCTACCATGCTTTCCTGGTTTTAATGGGTTAAGCACTCTATGTGTACTATGTGTATGTATACTTAACAAAAAGCCACACTGTGCAGATGCTGAACAGCAGAACAGCTGAGTAGAGATACAATTCTGTGGAATCTATACACATTCCTGCTGCTGTGCCCACGGGCAGACAAAAAAAGCACAGATACTGTTAAGAATGCATGAAAGGTAAATGGATCCTTTTCACAGCAGGCCTTTTTACAGGTACACTCGGCTGAATGTAATAAAGTTAAATGGGGCATCCACGTTGGCGCCTTTAGGTTTACATGCACTGTGCAGTATACATCAGTAGCTCTCAACCTTGTCAGGCCCCCCCAAAAGAATCACATTTGAACTATGGATACCTGATCACGGGATCATGCGCATACCCTCTAAATGAATTGTGAAAATATTAGCCTACAGCAATTCAGAAATAAGACTTTTACTGTTACTTTTACTTTTACTTGTACTGTTTGAGTATCCGCTTCCCCTATTCCCTACATGACGTATGCATAGGCAGAAGGTTAGAATCATAGTCTATTGTGCAGGTGACTTTGCTGTAGATGTCAGACTTGTAAATGCATCCATAATTGATGGTGGCAGTGCAGCAGCAAGTGGAGTGTATAGTCATACTGTACACATGCAGTGATAAGGCCTTGCCTGCATGTGTGAACTGAAGGGATGATGTGATGGTGACGGGGATCAGGCCATTTGTTCAACAACTTAGACCAGTGGTTTTCAACCAGTGGTCAGGAGACCACCAGTGGTCCCTGAGTGGGTTCCAGGTGGTCCCCAGCTAGCTAAATGAAGGAGAGTTGGTAACCAAAAGGACCCTTTTAGATGTTTAACTCTTCTTGAGAGTGTAAAATGAAACCAAATGAATCTTACAGGTCCATTTGGTTTCATTTTACACTCTCAAGAGTTAAATCATTGTACAACTGCATTACTACTTTACTACTACACAATTAGACAATGTAGAAGAATTGTTATTTTGATCAACGTTTGCCTGTTATCTCTCCTAATGGTATCTAGTCAATACACTGAATACAGCATGGAATTGTGGACAAAATCTGATCCAACAACAACAAAATATTCAACGTTTTGGTTCTGAGAGGCTAAATGTCATGAATATGTCTTTGATATGAAAAGGTTTAAAAAATACTGACCTATAGCCGGAGGACTATAGTCTGGTGGAATGGCCTTACAGTATTTACAATTTAGTGAGTGACTTACTTACACTAAGCAAGGTAAACACGAGGTGTGGAATAGTCATCTAGGATCATAGGCAAACCAAGAACCTATCATCGGTCTAAGCAGAATAATATCAAGAAAATAAATAAATCAGTAAAACTATAGGATGCCATGAACCTGGCATCTGTCTACATACTGTAACATGCTATCTAAATTACATTTTGCACAAGTCTGTCAGGGCAAGTGCTCCGGTCTGAAGAGTTGCACTATGGCGGAAGATTGGTAGTGCGGTCTGCAGTTCCAACTGCAATGGAGAGTTCTTTCCACAGTAGGGAGAAGAGCCTGCATGGGACTTTAGACACAGGCCGTACTGTATACCGCTTGAGGCAAAGTGATGTATGGATCTGATACAGAAGCATGCAGCGTTTGTGTGTGTGTGTGTGTGTGTGTGTGTGAGAGAGACTGTGTGTGTGTGTGTGTGTGTGTGTGTGTCGTGTTCCTATAATGTCTATTTTCCTCTCTGCTGTGCTTTCCTGTAAAAGTTAGACTTGCATAAAAATAAACTTTAGAATGCCCACAAGAAGAAAAACAGTGGTAGCATCATCAGCAGACGGTAGCTTGATTAATGACTTGAGGGTTCCAATGATGACTGTGGGCTCGCCAGCTATGCTCTTTAACTGTGGCACACACATCGAGATCAAACGCTATGATGACTCAACGTTATTATATCCATAGTCTTGCTGTCGTCCTACAGTCTGGAGCACGGAAGCCCTGAAAGTGATGGAGCGATAAAGCAGATGTGCCCTCCTCCCTTTCCTCAACACATATTGCACAAATCTATCCAAATATAAGTCAAAATCATCCAAGTATAATAGCTTGCTGCTTAGCAGAAATACAAATTAAAACATTACATGTTTTAATTAAAACATGTAATGTTTTAATTAAAACATTACATGTTTTAATTTAGGGGTCCCCATGCAGCTAAATTCGTTAATTTAGCGTAAAAGTCATTTTAATCACTTTAGCTGCATTTAATAGTTTGGCTATTAAAAAATATCAGATATACAAGCTCATAGCGCATTATTCTATACATCAATATGAGCTTGTAGATATGCGATTCATTCTTTTTTTTACAAATCATATCAATATATATATTTTTTTCTTCTTTTAAAGGGAATATGTTTTACTCAAATCTTTACATACATAGACACTATAGTTAACAGCACTAGTCTACTGAATTGTAAGCTATAGTGGCTAAGAAAAAGCCTCTCTCTCTCTCTCTCTCTCTCTTGCTTTTTTCTGTATACCATTTTCATTCCAGTGCTCCGGCATCTGGCTGAAGGGGAATAATAGACTAATGTTCCCTGCTGTGCTGGTATCAGACTATCATCATCTGGCTCTGTGCGCATGCTCTCTCTCTCTCTCTCTCTCCCCCTCCAGTTATATGACCCGCTGGCATGAGCATCACTCAACCCCTTCCATTCCCTTCCCGCTCCCTCCTTAACACCTACACCTACACTTCCTCCACACAAAGTCCACTCCTCATTTCCCAGCATATCCAATTGTCCTCGCATTCTTTGTTGCTGCACATTTTTTTCTTTCTTTTTTTCCACCGTTTTCCTTCATACTTGTTACGACCCAATTTGTCTAGGGGTAATTAAGTGTAACATTTAATGGATCGACAGGACACCAGCTTCAAAATGCGAATATTTATTTCCTTAAAGATGAATTAAATAATGAATGGGTACAGAATACAGATCAAACTCAAAAGAAAATATACCTAGCAAACAGACACAAATTAGCACTACAACTGAAAAGCAAACGAATTCCTTTCCGAAGGGAATAAACTAAGGAATAACGTTTGGCGTTAGTCCACAGTCAGTGTGGCGGCTGGGAGAGAGAGGATTCCGGCCTGTCTCCCCACCGCCTTCCAGGAACAGACTGACTCGTATAGTGAGTAGGGAGAGCCATATGATCAGGAGCACTCCCACTCTAGACCGACAGCCAGTCAGGGCCGATCACTCCCTATACCCAGTGAAGTAAATGTTCTGTACTGTACTTGAGTGCAAATTCGAGGTATGATTTTGTTTTACTTTTCCAATGTTTCAATTCCAACGTCACTTCGACTACGCATGCACCTCATGGTACCATAGCACCACAAAGGCCTTAAGAAACGATGCTCCAGAGTAGACGTCCCAAAACAAACTGGTGAGGCTACTGCTTGGCCTTACATCTACAATTCGTTTGACCCCTGCTTATTTTGCCAGGATGGGATAGCTCAGGGTAGAGGACAGAGTACAGCAACTTGCAATGGGCCTGGTCTACAAGATACAGTATAGGCCTACACCACAAAGACACCCATGTACCCGTCAAACACCAGAGAGAGCTCCACAAATCACGTTTAACCCAGATTTGGCACAAACAAGGGGCAAATTTTTTTCTACTGCTATGCCACCAAAATGTGGAACGCAAAAGTCTTAACAGACTTACTGCTTGTGACGTAACGCTCCACCATACGGAATCCAACCGGCAAGTGCTCTTGGCGGATTGATCCGTCTGATAAGCTTTATTATATTGATATCAATCTGGATCGCTGATTTTTTTTTGTTTTTGTCTTGGCCTTTCCTTCTTTAGCGATCCTAGACTGGGTTGCGCAACCTCACCCCAGTCGGTCAGTCCACGGAATAACTCCTAATCTACAGAGCTCTCTGCATGATTTGGATAAAATGCGCGATGTTCTGAGGTCTTTGCTGATTATCTGGTGGTTTAGATGGAAACATTGGCACTTTCTAGAGCAAGGATGGCTTCATTCTAGCTCGCTAGCATTGACGCTAATTATTTAGCATCAACAACGGAAGCCGTGCTTTTAGTATTTCTACATTGCAGTATTGATACTTTTACTTAGGTAACCTTGAGTACTTTTTCCGCCACTGCTCCACACGCACGCACGCACACTTCTTCTTTACCTTTCTCTCAGTCTTTTGCTCAGGTTCGGGGGGTCGCGCACACGACCCCCATGGGGGCACTACTATCCCCACTGTAAACGAATGAGTCTGTCACTCCGCAAACAATCTGCATTCATCACAGTCTTATCTGCCTCGCGGGCTTCCTCCGCAAGCTTGCAGACGTGCAATGCTGTCCGGTGGTGGGGGTGTGGGGAAGGGGGAGAGAGAGGAGGGGGGGGGGGGGTAAGTGCGGGAGAGAGACGTGGCGCGAGGGTCAAGGTCTGCACTCTGCAGCCTGATGGGAAAACGCACTATGCATCTGCAGCAGTCACGGTTGCCATGACCGCTTATTGTTCTGTAAAGTTGCTTGGAAATATTGGTTGTTGCGGTTTCTTGAAATGACAAAAGCATAGTCCGAGGAAAGGTGCCTGCGTGCGTGCGTGTCCATGAGATGGAGAGACTGAGATAGAGAGAAATGTCTGTCTTAACTAAAGTGTAATTTATGGCGCAAAGTGTTGCACAACACATTCTCAAAGTGTTGTTGTCACTCACGCCATGGTGTTGTTTTAGAATCTGGCACACACTCGTTTTGCAAGACTGATTCGTTTTGGTGCAATTAAGGCTTTGCTGATTGTTGGCAGCGGTCCTGGTAGACATTTTTAGCCACTGTTAAACACATTTCTGCTTCGCAGCCGTAAGTCATAGATAACGTCCATGCATACGACAGACAGAATGCAAATGTAATTGATCAGGGCTGAGAACCAAAAGCTGTTTCCTAAATATAGACCATAACGAATAATAACTATACCATAACATAATGTGTGTTTATCATGGGTGACAGCGACTGTAGTCTTCTAGGAATTATTGTATATTTGGAAACGTAGCCTACTTACTGTATTGTCTCTCCAACTGTCTCTCAAGTGCTTTCCCATCACAGGTCCTAAAAGGGAATAGCTACGTTCAGTGGTCTTCAACAGGGAGTCCTTGGAGTTACTACTGCGGAGACCACCAAATCTTTGTGTGATAGCACTTTTGTCTTTATTACATTAACCACTTGAACCTTATGGCATCCCTATTCTGAGGGGAACATTAGCAGTAGAAAATGTTAGAAAGAAAACTACATCCGCAAAATAGCTATTCTTGTAGAGAACGGAGCTTTTCAGAATAATAAATAGGGCCTAAGTGGAATATACATTCACACATACTGTACGTATAGCAATTCTATGGAGGGATTTGAAGGAGGCAGTTTGCAAAACGCAAACCCAAGAATGAGAGTGAACCAGAGGCCATTCTTGTGCATGCAGCGTGAGGAATGGGCTAGGATTACTCAGGAGTGCTGCCAACAGCTGGTGGCTGCGTGGCTATGCATCATGTTTGCAGCAGGTCATAATTCATCAAAAACGGGGACTCTACTAAGTAGACGCTTGTCATGAAGGAGCTGAATAATTTTGAGACGGCAGTAGTCATTGAAAGTGTCATTTAGTGTTGAATCTGACAAAAACAAACTGACACAAACACAATAGGAAAGAAATGAAAGAAAGGAGCTTATCTGTTTGGATGCTGTACAAATCCCCAACACGGTGCTCTTTGGTACAACTGGTTGACAAAGTTAATGTAAGAAAAGGATTAAACCAAGCCTGTTGTGGAAAAGTTCTAAAGCCTTTAATAGTCTGGCAAATCCATATAGGAAAAACACCAAACTATGCGTTATGGCGGCAATGCCTTCACCAGGGTTACAATAAAAGGGTGGCTGATATTGTCCTAATGCGTGAGGAGTCTGTGTTTTTCCAATTACCCTTTTCATTTATTTATTTAATTTACCCCCATTTTTTAAATGAATAAATACATGGAAATCATAATTGAACAAATATGGTCATCTCCTCATGCATTTGAAGGACAGTCTCAGTCACCAGAACCAAGGACAGGTGTTTTTCAATGAGCCTAACCTTGTTAAAATGGAGTTTGAAGTTACAATGGGTTTGTATAGGAGGCAGGCATGTCTGTTAAAATGAATATCAAACATCAGGTCTAGCCCCACACGTGTGTCCAAGTGAGACGTACATTTTGAGCGAAGGCAGAGAGTGACGCGTGTTTGGCCACTGATGGTGTTGTTCCGTGGTGTTGTTGTTTTCTCCATGAATAAGAGAGAGAGACAGAGATGATCCGTGGTGTTGATGCTTTCCCTTGGTCCATACAGAAATAAAGGGCTCTTTTAGTTTCACTTTCAACTCAAGACTGAGCGACAGACTGACTGCTGCTTGTAGTGATTGGCCAGTAGTCGCCCCTCCCCACCCACACACACACACACACACACACACACACCCACACACACACCCTGATGGGTTGAATACGCAGAGGTAACGTGAGTGACGTACCACGGCCAGAAAGCACTGGCGTGAATGGGACTTCTGCATACTGGGCATACGTCGCGGTCTATGACACCTGAACTGGTGCACAATATTATACAAAATTGTGGGCATGGAATTGTGGGAAATGTAATTATCATCATACTATAATTCTGACAATGTCTGTCTGAATGTGTGTGTCTGTCAGAAACACCGCCGTATCTCCTCGCTGCCTGCACCAATCGCTCCCACTTTTCACACAGGCATTGACCATAATAATATGGAGGTCTTAACAAAGCCCTTTTTTCGATTTTACACATTAATGATATATCGGGTATAACGGGTACTCATTAATATATGGGTGTTTTGTACAGTAATAATAATCAAAGTCTACAAAGTAACTAACTAAACTAAAAGTACAATATTTGTCTCTGAGATGTAGTGAAGCAGAAGTAAAAGTACTGAACATTGGAAATACTCAAAATTGCACTTAGGTACTGTGTACTTGAGTAAAAGTACACGGTAGTAGTGCAATACTTAGTACTTATGGCAGAAGCATGAAAATGCCTTTAGTGTTTTTTTTTCTTCTTTTCTTGGAGGAACAAGGCATGATAAAACAGAATCCACATATGCTATTCCTGTGATCTAGGACGGATTCAATAAATATTTTATATCTCTCTCTCTCTCTCTCTCTCTCCCCCACAGAGCTCTGTACTCCGACATGTGTGTAAGTTCAGGAGGATGAGATGGTTGACATCAACAGATGTTCTAATACAGTCGACTCACCGACGGCTCCGTCCAGAGGCTCACATCTTCCGAGACTTGAACAAAATGGTAAATGGTGTATCTTTATCCAAGGCGCTTGACATAGATTGTGCATTACATTCACCCATTCACTCACACATTCGTACACAGATGCAAACCATGCAAGGCACCAACCAGCACATCGGCAGCAATTAGGCGTTCAGTGTCTTGCTCAAGGACACTTTGACACTAACTCTGGGGGAGCCCGGGTTCGAACTGGAACCCTTGCGGTTACCGAAACGTGTCGCTTCAGAGTTTGTGGATCTGGTCATTTAAATGCTTTTGTTGCGTGACGCTGTGGAATAGGGCATTAATTTACGGAAAAAACACAAAGATGAACATGTAGATGAGAGGTCTGTTTTATACTCTTACTTTACCATTTACATTATTATTATTTTACTAATTTGGAGCTGCACTACATTTTTATTCATTCCGAGATCAGTGGCACTGAAACATTTGTAGTGTACAAGTGCAACCAAATGGACACCACTTCTAGAGCCACTATTTTTAAATGACACACTGGTATCGGATCGGTACTCCCTATCGACCGATATTCAAGTTATGTGTATCCTATCGGAAAGGAAAAACACACATGCACACTAGGGCTGCCGTAATTGTCCAAAAATTGGATTCGGATATTCGTTTTAAAAACCCACGTGGATTCAAACAATTCGAGCCATTCGGATTTCGGATTTCAATTCGAGCCAATCGGATTTTTTAATAATTATATTTACACCAATACAACCTGAGACATAACATTTAAGATCGCATTGCTGGCGCAACTCTCTCTCTCCGCGCATTGGTGTTGCTGAAAACTGAGATGGAACGGAACGCATACATTCTCCCTTCTCCAGTAAAACATTTTTCTTAAATGAGCAATCCTACCACACAGCCTTATCAAAACGAGGCACGGAGGCAGTGTTAATTCTGCTGCATTATTATTATCTGTGGACTGTGGGTCTGCTGCCGAGTGCCGACGTTATGAAACTTTTTAGCTGGCTAGCGCCTGTGCTCCGCTGTTATGCTCAAATTAGTGACCCTAAAGAATTCTGAGGCAACATGGCTGGAGACGAGGCAGCCAATCAGAACTGCGCTGCGCTGCGCTGTATAGTCTGTGTTTAGGAAATGTGGCAGCTGATTTATTCTTCAATGTATGCCGTTGTCGGCGTGTCGCGTGGCAAATATAACTAATCTACAAGCTCACAAGTCACAACGCTTACCCATGGCACCGAAAACTAATAATAATAATAAATAAAAAAATATTTTTTATTATTATTTTTAATTCGAACCTTAATTTTATATATTCGGTTATTAATTATTTTTTTTGATTCGAATCTATATTCGGATATAGAATATTCGTTGGCAGCACTAATGCACACTGCACAGCACACGCATGCAAACGAGACTGTATCGGTAGTGAAAATACACAGCCTGAGGTGTTTGCGACATGTCTCTCTCGTCTTTCCATTACATTCACACAATCAATGTTTCATCTGTTGCTCCTTCTGATCTTGCCTGAATCATAGATTATATTCTTGTCTGAAAAGTGCATTGTGGGTGTATGGGATTTTTCTCTATCACGATATCACTAAACCCCAACACTTGCCTGTAGAAAAAAACAGGGATGTGAGCAGTGATACAAACCTACCTTCTATGATGTCACTGAGCTCCATGAAGCTACCCAAGGACCAACTCACCTCAGATATTATGTTTATGTGAAAATCACATAAACATAATAGTTGAGTGAGAAAATAATGTTGCACATTATAGGCTAATCATCTGGGGACCGGCAAAACTAATTTGTCGACCCCCATGCGGTTTGGGAACCATTGAAATAGACCACTCACCTATTAACCACATCAAAACGTATCATATGGCTCCGGCTGTTCACAGCACCGATTGTTTCCAAAGTCTGGTTTCATTCCATTGCATCAGTGTGTCTGTGTACAAGACAAAGCCTTTAACCAACCTGAACCCATTCCTCCTTTCCCCGATAACATCCAACACAGGTTCCGTACAGAGACTCACACTAATGCTAACACCAGCTCATTTGTAGATAGACCAGGGTTTCTCAAAGTGGGTGTCGCCTCCCCCTTAGGGTGCCGTGACGCCAAGTCCAGGGGTGCCACAGACTACTTTGATAATATTTGTAATTAATCAGTTTAACCACCAGATCCTCCTCCATACTTAATAAAACGGCCCTGAGGTGCACTGTACTAGGTGCGTTCTTATTTTTAATCTGCACCAAATGTCTTTGCCAAAAATGGCTCACAACGCGCCACAGTATGATGCGTTGCGAGATTGTAGATCTGCTATTTTTGGTGAATGTTCCCACCTCAGGGATAGGGATGCTGGGGTGGTTAAATATCAAGTCTAAAAGTTTTTTTAATCTGTCCTAGGAAATGGATATTCTCTCATGCTTTCCTTGTGTCATTCTGTATCTTGGCGGGTGGGGGGGAGGGGTTTGGAGAGATTAAGCCTACATATTTACATACTGTCTGTGCCCTTGCCCTAATGTGACATAATGTAAGGTTTTAAAGATGGGGTGCAATGGAGCGTTGCATCCCTTCAGGCTATGGGATGTAGCTCCACGACGCGTGGAGTTGTTTGTTTACAAAACCTTACAACTCAGAGACAGACGCGCAGAAAAGCATGCAGCTGCTATACGTGGCTTATTTCTAACCTATAATGTTTTGCTGATTGAGTTTAAAATTAGTAATATACACTAAGTACTTCTGAGTACTTCTGTAATCATAATCAGCTGTGTTTGGAGGAACTGCAGCAAACGAGCAACGGGAATCAAATGGGTGAATGTAATCAAGACATTTCGTTCAAAGGAACTACCGGTAATTCAAATTTGATTTTTATGGACTTTTGCCAGTTAAGACTCACACGTGGCTCCAACATACTTGGCCGGTTAAGACTCATTCGTGGTTAGGTTAGGGTTTGGTGTAGGGTGTCGGACTATTGCGTGTGGGACTGTTAGGATGTCGGACCAAAGATATGCACCCGGTAACGGTAAACGTCTAAACCCAAGACCACAGGATATTTACAAATCACATAGAGAGAGAATAAAAAGTATTCCAACATCTTTCTGGGTCTAGCGAAGCTGTGTGTGAACTGAACTGGGGCTGCTAGAATGAAACCCGCTGCTCTTGACTGATAGCTACAGAGCTCTGCTAATGCATATTTAATCGCGTGACCCATTAAGACGGTGGAATATTTCAATTACATACATGCATTATGCCTTCCTCGGAGGAACGCGCTCCGCGCTTTAATTTGATTCTGTATAATTACTGTAAAATGAATTTTAATTGTTAGATCCATTCCTAAAATAAATTCATTTTTTTCCCCCTCCCACTGCACACCCGCAGCCGTGAGAGACGACTTTTCATGCAAATGGGAGGCGTCGGGCTATATTTGGGGCTAAATTAAGAAAACGCGAGTCCATACTGATAACTTTGTTTAAGGGAAAACCATGATGACAATAAGTGTTCAATTATGAACCACTGTGCAGGAAATAGCCCCAGTGGTAATCTCATATGTAAGTGGAGTCACATTCTCAGGCTATGGTGGTGAATGGATTTCAATGGAAGCGGAAGAGAGAAAGAAAATAAAATGGGACTGGAGTGGCAGTAGTGGAAAGCAACAAAGTACATGTACTCAAATAAGGGATATTTTACTTTGAAATAGAACAGACATTCATGGAAAAATCACAGCTCCCTCATACATCAGAATGTCCTTCTAATCAATCTAATGTGAGAGGCCGGGCTGTGATTTTTCCATTACTTTAAAATAAATGTTTTATTGGATTTTATTATGCGACATGCAGGTTGCTGGAGTGACAGAGGAAGACGCAGAGAACAGAAGCAGACGGAAACATGTGATCCGCTGTGGCCAATCGATCAGAAATATCCAAAAGAAGAAGACTTTAGTTGAGTATGTTGATGTTTCAATACTTACTCCACTGCTAGCTGGACACTGACCGAGCCTGAATTTTCATTTTGTTTCACTCGTGGATTGCGATTCAGGGCCACGTTACTCCACTGCATCTCAGATCCATCCGCAAATTATTTTATAGCTTTTTTTATAGATTTAGATTATTGTTTCAAAATGTACATGAACCACTCTGTCACACTTCAGCTATTCTAAAATAGCTGATCTACATTTTCTTCTTTAGTTGTAGATCTGGCCCTGCTTGGGAGTATTTACTCCGCCAGTGGATGAGTTAATAATTATGACCCCTTGATGGAACGTGCCATGGGGAAAAAAATGTTAGGAGCTTATATTGACATATAAGTTGGATCGGCGGTGCACATAGATATGAGGGCTGCGTACAGTAGTATTTCTACATTGTGCTATAAATTACTACTTTTACTAAAGTCAAGTCAGTACACCAGTGGAATTCAGTGGGAGCTGCAGAAAGAGAAATGGACTTAAGGCACAGGACTCGGAGTGAAGCCTGATTGGGCATGCTGTGACTCCATTCACCGGTTGTCATGGATATTATGGGGGATTATGAGGGCCTTGATATCATGAGTGTGTGCTGTGTCTGCCACAGCTGGCCGTCCACTCTTCTTTATTCTCACATGAACAGTGCTATAGCTACGACTGCGTCAGCCTCCATGAATTCTTTCTCATTATGAGTACATCTTGTACTTGTTTCTATTTGACGCACGCGTCCCTGTGTCTTGGCGCAGCGCCAACCTGTCAGGCAGTACATATCAGTTTAACCACTTAAAGCCCATTATGGGTGAGCGGAGTCCCTCGGGGCTCTGTACTAGTCTCTCTTATGTTTTGTGATATCGTGGTGGAAAATATTTTCCGCAAAAGCTTCCCCCACAATATGGATGCTTAATAATAGCACAACTCTAGCTAAGATCTTTCACGCTTTATAAAAATGTGTGAAAAAGAAAAACAACAACAACATGTTTATGAAAAAAAATTATGAAATTTAAATATAACCAATTAACTTAGGTGTCCTTGACATGGGCAAGTTTGAAAACCACTGGTGGTGTATAGCAGAGGTTCCCAACCACTGGTACGTGGAACGGTGCCGGTCCGCGGGACACGTGCCACTGGTACGCGAGAGGGGAATTCCAAGTTTTGCGTCGTATAAAAATTGAAAACACTGAGAAAAGAGAGAGGACACCAGACCTGATGGCCGTTGCGCGTAGAGCGCGACGCTCAATCACCCATTGGAATGCAAATGCTTGCCTTTCAGGCTGCCTTTATATCCTACTCGTCTCTTTGAAAACACTTCTGATTGTGATGGTGGGTGTCAGGGGGCGGACGGACGACGGGGACCAAACGGCAGGGGAAAAGTTGACTCGTCCGTTCACTGACTGATTTATAAACGGATTCGAGTCAGTGTTACTTTCATGTTGCGTAGCACGGTCCAATCCTTGGTAACTTTACCGTTCATGTATGCTCTGCAGGCAGCAGCAGCTGTAGGCTATTTTGTCACGATCGCGTTAATGAAACCAAACGCTACACGGTGACGGTACAGGATTATTATTTCATGTCAAAATGAAAAGATGATGTTATCCAGGTAAAGTAGTGGCCTAATGCCTAATGTGTCACTATACGTTTTCCACATGTCCAAAGCAATTTATGGAAAAGACCCTTTACATTTTTTTATCATAGCCTACTATCATTGTTGATAATGATATAACGCCATTTAGGTCAATGATATATAACAATACTAGGCCTATAGCAGCGGGTAGCCTATTTAAGGGCCAGTCAACTGTCTTCCATGAGAACGTTAGGTTTTGGTACGATGGCGCGTACTTATATCTCTCGCTATGTCTTCACCATTCGCCAATATTGTAGCTCCCCTCTCTCCTGCCCCCACCCCTCTCCACTCTCTCTTTCTTTCTCTCTGGCGGGTCTTGCCGTCCGAGTGAATCCAGCTAGTCTCCGTCGGGCAGAAATGAAGCTTCCCCTCGTCTAAAACCCAGAGACGCACAGCCTGTCTGATAATTAGATTTGCTTTCTGTGTGTGGTGCCAGTCCCTTCAATCTAATCTATTTATTCATTCCATCTTTCAGGCCTCATTGAGATTCTATCACCTTGTATTTGTACTGCAGGCTGACTGTCAAAACGGCCCTCTTTTCTTCTCTCTTGGCCATTTTGGGGCTCATTTCAGCGGCGGAGATGGGAGATGGTTTTGCCCGCTGGTCTCATTGCAAAATGCAATGTGCCGGAACACACTATGCCTGTTTTAAAAGGTGTGTGTGTGTGTGTGTGTGTGTGTGTGTGTGTGTGTGTGTGTGTGTGTGTGTGTGCGCGAGCGCATGCTCGCAGGTTTATTGAAATAGGACACGTGCTAGGGCACATGCTTGGGCCAGTGTTGCACGATTTTGTGGGAGAAATAAGGTCAACCAGGTCTATGGAAACAAGCCCAAAAGAAGCGACTATAGGCCACATCGTGAGCACTTAAAACCTACAGTATACTCCGTTTGGAAGAGTTTGAAACATTCTAACAACACAAATCTGGTGAGTGGATCTCCCTGGCGCAAAACATTTTCAGATGGGGGTGCAGTGACAAATACATATTAATTGGGAGGACCACCGGTTTAAATGATAATTATTAGTGGTGCACATCTGCATGTGCACGTAAACATTGTGATGGGTTCCACTTAACGCTGACAGGCTGACTCCGGCGCCTCACTGTGTGAGTCACTTGGAAGCGCTGAGCCTTGTCACAGTTCCCTGCCAATTCTATCAGCCATGAATGGCAATGTCCCCGCCGCCAAGGACGTGGCAAGGCCTCGGCACATCCATTGGAACAACAAATTACCTCGCTGACAACAATGAGCGCTATTTCCCCCAACTAGTCTGTTGTGATTTTATCATTGTCCAGCTGACGTCGAATAAAGCAATGCCGAGCGGCGGTCGGGGCCTTCGTTTTGTCCTATCGGACGTTTTTCTGTGATGAGGCTGTTTTGCATCGAAGGACGCCCGAGGAAATTTGGAATCGAGGTGAGCGAGCTTGTTGGAGAAAGTACTAATGGTAGTGGTGTCAAAAAGAATCGATTCCGCAATAATCATAATCGATAATGGTATTACGACCGAAGGTCGCAGTTAACTATGGAATCGTGCGTTTTTCGTCACTCGAAATCCCCATACATGGGATATTGTGCCCAGGTCTCGTGGCATCAATATGACATCATCATCCCTATACATGGGGAAAGCCCCCATATATTGTGCCCAGGTCTCGTGGCATCACTATGACATCATCATCCCTATACATGGGGAAAGCCCCCATATATTGTGCCCAGGTCTCGTGGCATCACTATGACATCATCATCCCTATACATGGGGAAAGCCCCCATATATTGTGCCCAAGGTCTCGTGACATCACTATATGATGTCACGAGATGTACACTCAAGACAAGCTCCATATATGGCCAGCGCACGCGACCTCACTCTTTAGGGCAAGGTCGCTTCTCGCCCTCATGCGTCTTACTGGTATATAATTATAATGCTGTATATAATTATTATATATAATATCATTCTAAATAGAATATGTAGTTCAGTATATATGCTTGTATTGCAATATTGCCACGTGCAGTATTATAGAAAAGTGTGATGCATTGCAGTGCATCACAGAATTGAATCAAACATTAAAAGTGAATAGACTTGGCTGCAACGAAAACCAGACAGTTGGCCTAGCGCCCTTCAAAACGTGGCTTTCGTCTGGGGAAAGTAAAGCTATAGGCATGGAGCAGATTGTGAATGCAAGAAACATGCAAATGCGAGATTTAAATATTCCTCTACGCTTTATGAAAAGAAATGAGCCGGCCATGAGGGCAATATTCCATGGCCAAATAGCTTAAGCAGAAATAAACACATACCATGCACATCGGCACATGACACTTTGCATACTGCCCACACAAACATAATTATGCAAACAGTGAAACATAAACATACACACATGCATGTAAAACATTGATATATTGTTGCTGTCGGGCAGAAAGCTCCTATCTCCATATCTCACGTTTTTACGAAAATGAACGCTCTGTGGTATCATACTACAGCGTTACACAAAAGCATCAAAAGTAGCAGATCTGCTACTTTAGCATTTTTTCCTTCAATGTAACAGCTTTGGACAAATGAGGTTTCCACCAGACAGAGATGATATACGTATATATTTCTAAACATAATGCACAGTGCGCACATACACAGATGGCTATATCATATTTAGAAGTATATAGGAACCATGCACACAGCACCTTTTCAGAATAGATACTTCGTACTCTTACTCAAGCAACTATTTGGATGACAGCTTCTACTTAAGTCAACGTTATTTTAAAGTAACAATAGCAATTGTTTTAGGCTACTGTAATCGACCGGCTTAAAACAGCTGTGCGGTCTGCTATAGCTTTGCAACTCAGTACGACGTCAAATAACTCTGAAAAGAATGTCGCCATGATTTCTCCAATCTGGGAAACCATTCATCTTTTTTTGGTCTCTGGGGGCACCACTTGGTTTGGCTCCTCCCCTTCCATAGTCCACTTCCTCCCGGGTGCTTCTTTGTGTATTCCTAGATTTCCTACTAACAACATTACACGTTCAAGGCACTGGTGCTGACAGATTCTGCTGTTAGCAGAGGTTATGACTATGATTGAGAGATTGTGATATTTAATCCTTAAAGGACCACTTCACCACTTTTCAACCTATCTTCATATAATAGGTCCTACACTAATAATGACTTAGTAGAAAATAAATCGTGCCATTTCATCATGATTATTAGTGAGGACCTATGAAGATAGTTTGAAAACTTGTGTCGTGGTCCTTTAATTCTTTGTTTCAAGCATTTTCTTTTTAATCGTTTAAAAAAAAGCAAAGATCTTCATGAATTAAAACCAAACTCAGTGATTTTTATAAATGTAATAAATATGTAATAAATGTATTAAATACATTAAAACAATAAATAAAAAATATATATCAATGAATTAGAAAACAAATGTTTAAGAAGTAGTGAAAATAGCCGATATGCTTGAAGCTCACAACGCGGTGCAAAGCGGCGAGTTGTTTGCTTGTAGATCTACTATTTTCAGTAGTTTGAGTCCCGGGGCGGCAATATGTAGGTAGATGGCATGCCACAATGCTGAACTATCATATCGTTGCTGTCGGGAGGAAACCTCCTAACTCCGTTTTAGATGAATCGGTTTTGGCATAAATCAGTGCTTTTGAACACCCTTTATGTCTGTGTTGTTTCGAAAATATTGAACCAATGGAAAGTACACGTAGTTAAAAACACTTGGGACAAAACCTCTTAAAGTTATTATAAGTTATTAAAGTTATTATAAGTTATTAGAAGTTACTTCTAACTTCTAACTTCTAATCACAGTAGGCTATTAGGGTTATTACACTATTACATATATTACACTATTGCACTATTGCACTTATTACACTATTACAGTTACTACTATCTCTATTATTGTGATGCCATGTCCTAGTGCATGATGGGTCCAATTTGACCCAAACAGACAGTAGTCCTAGTGCCTGATAGGTCAAATTTGTCCCAAACAGACATTGCCAAATATCTCAGACAAAAGTGAGGTCAATTGTAATCTACTTCAATATTTCTATAGTTGAGTCATCGAGTTAGCTGGTGTGTATTTTTATTTTAGCACAACTATTCTCAGATTTGGGCAGTAAGTCATGTACACTGGCAGCCTAGAGCCATGTGCCGTCATCTCCACTTCCTGCTTTTTCAAATGCATGTAATTTATTCACCAAACCACTTGATGGCTGCCAAAGTGCTTCCAGTCCTACCTTGGCATGTGCCAAAACTGACCTATCACCTATATTTGGCCATTAACTGGTATTTGCCAAATTTGACCCAGTCTTCCAATAGTTGAATTTTCGATTATTATCACAACTTTGTCATAATTAAACTCAGACAAAGTAGATGCCAGCGTGATACTTTGCCTTTAATGATTAATCCACAATCTGGCTTTAGCTTCCATGTGTTGTTTTGTGGTGGTTCTTTTTTGGCTACCTGCCCAGGGATAACGGATGCAAATTAGCTGCTGGCTACGCTAACTCGTAATTACGTTTAATCAAGAGCTGTTACTGTAACAGGTCCACATGTAAATGAAATGTCACCGAAATGAGTGAAAGTTCAAGTCGTATGTTTTGCAATTAGCAATTTTCACACATCTTATGCTGCGTTGATGCATTTTTATGTACAAATGTATTTGTCAGCTTACTGATCCAAAGAATTTAATCATAATAGTTTTAATGGATTTGTACAAAGGGACAAAAGGTATTCCTATTGTTACTGGAAAATACTGCAATGGATGTTTGTGTCTATTTCTGTATTGTGAACAGTGATCATTTCTCAATTGAATTTAACTAATTAATTAATACTAAGCTACTAAAGGCCTATTCATAGTCTGGATTTTCGATGGTGAGGTGACCACCGCTCCGGTGGTGAGCTGACCACCGCAGCTGAAATAACGTTGAGCGGTGGTGAGTAAGGGCTGGAGCGGTGGCGGTGGTTTGCTCTTCACCGCGGCTCGTGACGTCATGTTGTAGTTCGGTGGTCACCCCACCACCGAAAATCCAGACTATGTATGAGCCTTTAAAGTTTAAACTATATGACTAAATAGTTTTAAGAAATAAAAACTAGACAAAAATGTTAGGAAGAGCCTCCTGGAGAAGAGATCCAGTTGAACTAAAACAAGTCATGTCATGGTTGCACACGGATGTTGCACTCCGAAAATAGGTGATGCACAGTACAAGCTCACAGCTTATACATCGCCTACTTTCAGCATGCAGCCAAGTATAAATCAGCCATTATGCCATCATGGGCCACCAAAATAAATTGTAGTCGACTAAAGCAAGTACTATTTAATCACGTAAAACTAGACTAAAACTAAAACATTTCAGAATGAAAAAAATAAATACATTTTATTTAATTTAAAAGATATTCGGTCCAAATCAACACTGATTGTGTATCATCATTGTGCCATGCTCTGTTGCTAATGTGTCTGGAATAACGTACCACTGCTATTTGATAGCTGGCATCAACATTCCCCTAACAACAGTGTTGTTAGTTGTTGGATGGCATTATGCCGTGCATAATATGGGGCGGCAGTGGCTCAGGGGTAGAGTGGCCGGTAGAGCAACTGGATGGGAACTGTGAGGTTCCCAGTTCGAACCCGGGCTCCCCCAGAGTTGGGTGTCGAAGTGTCCTTGAGCAAGACTCTGAACCCCAAATTGTGTGAATGTGGGAAGTGAGGACGCTGGTGTCGGCTGTTCACCGCTTCACCTCGAAATGTATGAATGAATGGACCATTGTAAAGCACTCTGAGTATAAGCACTCTGTGCATAGAAAAGCGCTATAAAATGCAAGCCATTATTTAGGTGTGATTTAGGGGTGCTGATTTTAGAGGGTCCTTTCCCAACGTCGCAATCTGGATGAATGCATTGTATGGGGAACTGAGGTCTGATGCCAGGTGTAGTGCATTCTGGGTAGTGATATTTGGCTACAATCAGGACAAGAGGTGCGAGTTAATGACAGATGTAATGGAGACAGACCATCAATCTCATCAGCAGATTCATCTAGATCACGCTGTTTCAAATTGTATCTCGTTAAATCATGGAATAGTCTTCCAGAGACCTCTTTGCGGAAATGTAAACAAACCCCCATGAAGTAATTTCCATGAAACAAAACCATCCCACCTCTGACTGCTAAGCAAGAAGATAGAACGGCAAAGGTGGAATAACTTACATTTTCCTTGGTTAACTTGATGTGTTTTGGTTAAAATAAAACGTGTAATATTAAAAAGCTCTAAATTCTAATCATAATCGTTGCTATAGAGTGTTTGTTCAGCATCAAGGTCTCCTCGTCTCTTCAGCTCTTTAACCCATTCTGACCTGAGATCAGATTCATACGAGGTTTCCACTGGACACACACTGGTCTGATGAACCCATTCTGACCTGAGATCAGATTCTAAAAAATGTCAGTCGTTCTTCGATTTTTCAAAAATAGCAGACCTACAAGCTCGTAGCGCGCCACTCGGTGGCGCGATATGAGCTTGTAGATCTGCTATTTTTCAATAGGTAAAGCATAACATGATGCTAACACCAAAATGGGTTCCCGGTCAGAATGGGTTAATAAACAGAAAAAACATTTTCAGCTGGTTAACTTTCATCCAACCCCTCAAAGCTCATTTATCAGCTTGTGCTCCAGTTCCAATTTTGTCTGCTCATTTGTTTGTTTCCCCCGACTTCCAATTTCACTTGTTTATCCTTCATCCTGTCGACTTCTCTCTCCTGATGGGATGCAATTGGTACCCTGACCTGAAAATGTATTTTCTGCTTATTAAAGAGCCGGGGAGATGGGGAGACCCCTGTTGTTATAGAACATAAACTCTATTATAGCAATCATTATTATGGACATACTGTAATTGTCTATGTCCAAAGCTGTTACTTCTCAGCATTCAAATTGAAAAACGGCAGAAGTAGCAGTACTTTGGATGCTTTTGTGTCACGCGGCGGCAGTGCGATCAAGTAGGACGTTGATTTACGGTTCAGAAAGTGAACATTTGAAGATATGAGGCTTGCCCGACAGACGATATAATGTACATCTACTGTATTAACATATAAAAAGTGACTCACGGGCACAGCGTGAAAAGTTTTATGAAAAGTGACCGAGTGACAGCCTGTATTTGTGCTGTCTCCCCTTGTCTCTCATCATTCACCTCTGTTTGTTAGCGGCTATGTTGCAGAGCCAGCAGGTCCTGTGAGCTCCAACCAACAGGCGCTCGGCCCCATAGACAGACAGACAGACAGACAGACGGACAGACGGCGTACTTGTGTGGCTGAGTGATGGTCTGTGTGGCAGGCGTGGTGGGGGCCTCTGTCACCATCACGCATGAGCCGTCAAAACCAGACTGCGAGCTGGTACCATGTCCCCCGGCTCCCCGGGAGCCCCGTCCCGTTGCCACTTGCCAGAGGGATAAACACTGTCACTGCTGCTTGGGTTTTTAATTCATTTCATTTTAATAATTCATTTCCGACTAGTTGAGCATTTGAAGTGCTCAATAGTGGTCTCAAACGTATTCATTTGTGTTCAGTGTTGATGTGACATGCAGTTCAGGCAGCGGCTATGAACACACGCTCTGCGGTGGAGTTTCTCTAGTGTTTAACGTGTGTGATGTTTGATCCCACTAGAGTTGCCGATACCACTGGGTTGTTTGTGGTCCAGGGACCCTCAGGGGTCCTTGAAGGGGTTCAAGGAGTCCCAACATGTGCAAAAGGTTAAACGCTTAGGCCCCGTTTTATTTTTCAGCTATGCCAGAAAACAAAATAGCAAACCCAAAAGCATTCATGGCATTCATTGTGAGCTTATACACCAATGTTTGAAACATTTTGACGAACTCTGTCCGGGCCACGCCTCAACGTCATTTCCTTGGAACTTCCTCCAAATTCCATTACTTCCATTTAACCTGCAGCTAGGTCTTGCCCAGCGTGCTAAAGGACAACTTTAGTTTTTTTCAACCAAGGTTCATGTTTTAGGTTGTTATTAGAGAAACTAAAAGGTGAGTGTTCATTTTCTTTCATTTGCTGCTTTCTTTTGTTTTTGGGATTTAAGCAGTTTTTGACAGGGGGGCGGGGGCATTCGAGCATGGGGCTAAATATGTATTTTTTAAACAAAATATTATGGGGATTAATTTTTGTATTATTTACTATAGTCCTAATAAACCCCAAGAAATTACATCTGACCACAAAAGATCACAGGATCTATTGAATGTGACAAACTGACATATTGAGCCTATACACACAGTATAAGCCTTCCCCCAGTAGGCTACCTTCACATTCAGTAGATCCTGTGATCTTGTGTGGCCAGATGTAATTTCCTGGGGTTTATTAGGACTATAGTAAACAATACAAAAATAAATCACCATAACATTTTGTAAAAAAAATACATATTTAGCCCCATGCTCGAATGCCCCCGCCCCCCCCTGTCAAAAAGAGCTAAATCGAAAGAAAGCAGCAAATGACAAAAAAATAACACTCATCTTTTAACTTTCTCTAATAACAACCTAAAACGTTGAAAAAAACTAAAGTTGTCCTTTAAAGTCTGGCTGGGAAGCTTCTTCCCTTTCTTTGGATCCCTATATCTTCTGTTATTCAGGGAGACTAGAATTTAATTTCAATTTGACCTGGTGTATATCAGTTGTATTTATTATCCAGTGTATCTTTTGGGTTTGTTTCGACCTTGGCCACCTTGGCATCTTCGTCTTTCTTAGGTCAGACAGTAGGCCTATACATGTTTAAGGTAGTGTTGCTGACAGATTCTGCTGTTAGTAGAATAATGTCTTGAGAGTTTAATTCTCAGGTTACCTGACTTGGGTGTCGGATACATCTCAGAGGAAAACAATGTACTTTTACTCCACTAACCACGTCAGCCCATATACTTTGGCTATTTGGAAATATCATTGTGAGCTTGTAGAACTGCTATTTTCAAAGGACTTTCATACATAATGAGCACTTTCACATTTGGTACTGTAAGTAATTTGATGCTAAATGTTATTTTACTCAAGTACATTTTGAATACTGACCTATTACCTGCAACAGAACATTTCTACATGATGATGGTATTGATACTCAAGTTCAAAAAATTTACCTTTCCCACCACTGGCTATAGGTACACACTGAGTGCGTGACAGGTGACGTTTGCGTGCAGCCACATGCATGCACAAGCCAGCTTCTACAGTACAGTAAACGTTTTCATATCAAAAATTGAGATTTATTAGCCTGCAAACCCCCATTTGAAAAGATGTACCAGGGACCCCATAAGAGAAGACTTTTACGGCTCTAGCAGTGATTCTTCTTAATTTAAAGGACCCCCAGTTGCATTAGCTTACGGGCCCCCATTTAATGACATCTCTGGGATCCCAATTCATATTGTAAAATCTATGTTTATTTAACTTAAAGTGTAGAAATGGAACCAAATGGACCTGTTTGGATCCATTTGGTTCCATTTGTACACTCTCAGAATTACAGATCCATGAGGATCAATTTGGTTCCTAACTATCTATCATTTAATAATCTCTCAAGAACAGAT
Organism: Protomyctophum bolini; assembly: GCF_963924005.1. Classification (NCBI taxonomy): domain Eukaryota; kingdom Metazoa; phylum Chordata; class Actinopteri; order Myctophiformes; family Myctophidae; genus Protomyctophum; species Protomyctophum bolini. The sequence continues at coordinate 13,444,973 of NC_137880.1, read as the reverse complement.
TTCAAGCTATGCTAAACAGCAGAGGATGCTGTTTTGCTGATGGGTTCCCAGATTGATCATTTAGCTAGTAGAACTCCCGCCTTTGGACCACAAGTTCATGGGTTCCACCAACCGCCAACTCAGCGTATGAGTTGCACGGCTTGAGTGCGGCATGTTGTGCGGGAAGTACTGGGAGCTGATGGTAGGTGTGGCGGTCCACCTCAGCAATCCATCTCCCAGGGGTCTAGCGCATTGTTATGGGGACAGACTCCATCTCCCAGGGGTCTAGTGCATTGTTACGGGGAGAGACTCCATCTCCCAGGGGTCTAGCGCATTGTTACGGGGACAGACTCCATCTCCCAGGGGTCTAGCGCATTGTTATGGGGACAGACTCCATCTCCCAGGGGTCTAGCGCATTGTTATGGGGACAGACTCCATCTCCCAGGGGTCTAGCGCATTGTTATGGGGACAGACTCCATCTCCCAGGGGTCTAGCGCATTGTTATGGGGACAGACTCCATCTCCCAGGGGTCTAGCGCATTGTTACGGGGACAGACTCCATCTCCCAGGGGTCTAGCGCATTGTTACGGGGACAGACTCCATCTCCCAGGGGTCTAGCGCATTGTTATGGGGACAGACTCCATCTCCCAGGGGTCTAGCGCATTGTTACGGGGACAGACTCCATCTCCCAGGGGTCTAGCGCATTGTTACGGGGAGAGACTCCATCTCCCAGGGGTCTAGCGCATTGTTACGGGGAGAGACTCCATCTCCCAGGGGTCTAGCGCATTGTTACGGGGACAGACTCCTGCGTGTTACCGGCTGATACCGACAATGAGCCACTCCCGATCTACTTCTAGGTGGGGACCCCTGGAACTCCCTCAAGAACTCCTAGAGTTCCCCCGGACCCCACTTTGAGAACCAATGCAGTTTGACGAAATGAGACATCACGCATGGGAGCACCTTGGGCTTATACATCCCCTCACAATACTTGAGCAAATAAGATTAGACCAATTTAATTAGGCAAGAAAGCCGCCTTAATAAAGCCATCAAATTAGTCACCGGCATTGGGGCAACGAGTGGAAAAGGATTCCTACTAATTAACCTTTGTCTCTCAGACTCTCACTGCACACGGCTCGTCATTACCGCTTGGGTTTGATGCCGCCGTGACCTGAACGTCCTCACCTTGTCCAAAGCACTTATATTCTCATCTACTTTGAAAATTGGCAAAGTTCATTAGGATAAACGTGGCCGAGGTGAGCAGTCATTCTTTTACCCTCCCGCCTCGATCCCCTCAACCGGATGCTTAATGACTGGCTAATGTAAGGGCCGTTAGAGCCCGGCGGCTTCAGAAGGCATGCTGACGTGCATGGCCTCTGTGCGGCTCAGATGATCGCTCTGGCTTTCATCTGTCGCGAGGGGAGAAATTGTCCTCGTCGTCTGGACCCTTAATTAACTGGGTGTAAACAACAATGCAGTGATCACACCGGAGGTGGAAAAACCACACCTAGGCTTAAATTGGTTTGTGTTCTGTAGCCTGGCATTGCCATGCAGACTAATCTCACTACATAGACATTAGTCTGGAATCTCTGCATGGATCCTGCATTTCCAAGGAGTGGATTAAAAAAAATGCCGCAGGAGATAAACCCTCCCCATCTTTGCATAAGGGCCCTGATTTTTCCCTCACTACTTGAGAGGGAGTGAAATCCAATCACAGCTGAGCGGTGCCTGACCAAATTTGCAGAGGGCAATTTTCTTTTTTGCAGAGTTTAATTTGCACTAGCACAGCTAGTGGTTCTCATAGTGGGGGGTCCGGAGACCTCCAGGGGGTCCTCAAGGTGGTTCCCAGGGGGGAACAGTTCAAACACTTAAGCCTGTTACTGTCCCTTTTGTTGATGTATTACACATTTTATTTTACAGCTCCTCAGGAACCCCCCCCTTCAAATGGAGATTGTGGGGCAATTGAGCAGTAGAGGAAAATGATAGATTTGTCTACCCCAAGGAGAAAGACAATAGACTTGTCACTTAGACTGTCTTTTGTGCCGGTAGCCATGAAGATTTATAATGAGGCACACGGTTGTAAATGGTGCCAGTCAGTGTCTTGGACTGGGAGGGAACCCCCAAGTGATTAGAAAACAACCTGTGATATGTCTTTTTTTATATTCCTTAACAGATTATATATTATAACGTCTCAATTGTTCAGAAATAATATTCGTTTACGAGCTGGTCCAGCCGGCTCCCTTCCGGTGCGAGATTTGCCTCCCATGAAAGCGCCCATTATAGCAATCCAGCCATGAGACCAGTGTCCTTGAAATACTAAAATATCTAGAAACACAAACTTCCCACGTAAAAAACACCAGGAAAGTGTTTCTTAATTGTCTCCCATGTAAACATCATTAAAATAATGGTTTCAAAAGGGTTGAAGTGGCCCTTTAACTGCTGTGCTTGCGCTGTGCTGTCTTATCTTATATTGTGAGCTTGTATACAGTACGTCTTTTTTGGAAATATTTAGAATAACTTCATCCTGTTAACACCTGTTTGCTTACGTGTATGTCTCTACAGTGTCTTGCAAAATCTGGCAACAGTGTTTCAGATGCGTCTGCGCGGCCAAATGCGTATCAATTTGGGAGTCCTTCACATGAAAATGTTTAAGAACCACGGCTCTGGGTGGCCGCTATACTGCTCGTATCAAACAGGCCTTATCACACTTTTTCTGGAGCCAAAAGCATAGCAGAGAGAGAGAGATATAGAGAGGGTGAGAGCAGCAATAAAGAGCAAAAGCCCATGAACTTATATAAATCACAACTCAAAATGATTTTTTTTGTTAGACTGCAGAAAAATCTCGTCTTGGCCCATCAGCCCGTGGCGGCTTGATTTATACCACCGCATCATAGAAAATTACTTGAAAGCAATCAGAGAAATGCATTTTTCATTCTCATGCGGGCTTGTGGTGGAAAACATGAAATGATATACGCATCTTAGTGATTGCTTTTTTTTTCTTTCTTTTTTTACCTCTCCCCCGTTGCTGTTCCTCCCTCTGCAGGTAGAGGGCAAGCATAGCACAGAAAGAAAGAAGCATCACATGTTACAGCACCTCTTAGTTACAGCATGTTGTATGCATTCAAAAGGTTGGGAGAAGGGTTGCCATGAATACTTATTATAAAGCGACTTTGGGTCGATGGCCATCAGGTTTAACCTCATAGATATGAAGACCTACATGCCTCATTGGCTGCTGCAGTTCATTGGAGCGGCCTGTATCGTGGAAGTGCAACGGAAGTGCGGAAGGCATGCTGCCACTGGCCAATCACATCTTTTCCGGGACTTATCAATTCAATTCAAAGGAGCTTTTTTGGCAAGAGAAAACAAACGTTTGCATTGCCTCTGACTGGCCTGCCGAACGTGTGCGTCACAGAAGCTTGCCTTCCCTCGAGATCCAGACGTCCCAGAGCCAAAGCAGGCGTCTATACCTTTCTAAGTCTATGGTTAATGCTTCCCATTCCCTCCAGACGGAAACACTAGGTTTGACTGAGTACAAGCGGTGTAGTGATCCTTCCAGTATGGAAGACTGATGGACTGGGTTTGTCCAGTTTTGGCTACACACATGAACAATTCCTAATTGATTTTTTATTTTATTTTATTCCTAGATCAGTTGTTCTCAAACCTTTACATTTTAAGGACCCCCATAACTTTGAGCATGTACGGGTCCATTTGGAATCCCCTCAAGAAACTCTGATGGTCCCTGGACCCCACTTTGAGAACCACTGGCATAGATTCATTTTTTAATGAGTTTAAATTGCAGACAGAGCGTCTGCTAAATACCTAAATTGTAAATTGTATGACTGCTGTAACTGCCTTTGGCAAATGAATACACCTTGCGGTATCCGTCATCTAATGCATTTTTAAAGCTTTATTCAAATGGCGTGAAGAGCCAGTAAGAGAGCAGAGGGAGTCGAGCTATACCGTATAAACATGACAGGAGTCAAGTCTATATGGAACACAAGTAGCACATGGTCAGTGAGTGCACTAACTGGCTGAGCCATCAGATGACATTTTTAACACTTCCCATCATGGAAACTTGCTCAATTATGGAACGACGACCATCCAGATTAGCCTACTTGACAAACCAAATCCACAGGCCCCATGCCTGTCACTCAGTGTTATGCTGAAAGGATGTGACACGCGCATCCTCCCCGCGTATGCCATGGCATCCCGTGAGAGTCACAGACGAACACGAAACATGACATGTTAAAAGATTCAACATGAAAGCCCTCTACGGATATGCGTGCGCTCCCATGTTGACGCGCCACTGGCTTTGGGTTCTGCCATGCCTTGACCAAGCGTATACCCATGGGGCCTCGCCTAGCCCCTGGCGTTGTCATTGTCCATTGATCAGAGGCGGGGAGAGGCTAACAAGGCCTCCAGGCGACGTTCCCCCCGCTATTACTGCTTGCCGTTATAGACCTTCACTGCTCGACACGCAGGCTGTGTGGAGGAGACGGATTGTTGTTGTTGCTCGGGAGCCACAGAGGATTCCCGAAGGCCTCTCTCGTGCATGCAGAAGCTTTGCTGGATCACTAGAAGCTAAATCTGCAAGAAGATTGGTGATCGTCATCTCTTGCAAGTTGTATGACCGGATGGCGCCGACCACTTATCGCTACTGTACATACCCTACTTGATACCGACTGGAGACCCTCCGTTAGGCCCATTTACACTTTGATTGATTCATTGATTGATTGAATACTTTATTAGTCAGGAATGTAAACGGCACATGGTATACATGTGGTACAGTCAGACATAATGCTAAAATACCCAAGTCCCAGGGACTTATTTCCATTATGGTCCTATTTATTCAATTCATCATAAAAACAACAACACAAAAATACATACACAAATACAAAACGCTATATGTACGTTGGAGGACAAAACGCAGTGAATGTCACCTCCTTTCGATCGGAAATTGAAAAACGTTGAACAATTGTTAACAGGCCGACGGTAGGCCTCAATGAAGTTGCATGGGATCAGGTCAAAAGGGGCGGGCGGCAGGACACCAGAGATAAAGGAAGGCGCGAAAATCAAGCGCTGGTTACAGAGCAGGGGCGGGTGAGTGTTCAGGACAGCTCACAGTTGAGGAAAGGGTCACCGCGCCGGCTAGTGGCACAGCCTTCCGGTTATGAGGAAAGCTTTCCCAGGTTGTTTACTGGGCGACCCCAGACTGATAAAAGCACACAACAACAGTGGGGTCACGGGGCTTACAATAAGTACACCAGGGCGGAGGAGTTATCTCCCACCTTTCATGTGCAGGAGGCACGTTCTTGCCAGGATGGCAGGGCCCGTAAATCTTCTCCTCCAGCTATGGATGGTTACAATGGAGAAGTCGGGGCAAGGGACCGGGATATGAGAACCGAGCAGAGAGGTCCGGGGCTGCCCCAGGGGAGAAGGGTCGACGGTGTCAGAGTTGAAGCAGGATTCAGGGCAGGACGTGTGAGGGGCCGAGGCGGAGCCAGTGTGAGACCTTACCGCAGGGCTGAGGATTTTTAATAGATCCACAAAGCAGGCCCACAAAGAAGGGATTGTTTTTAGTGATGAATAAACTAAAGTAAATGAGATCTTTAGTATATTTCAGTTAAATGATTGTTTGGTATGGAACCATATTTACTTTTAAGTGCGTATAAAGATGCCTTGGTTTTTTGTTTGAATTTGTTTTGGTTTTGCTGTATTTGAGTCTAGAGATAAGAGGGAAAGATGGAAAGATAACAGGTTGTGTGTGTGTGACAGATCTAGTTGTTAACTGTCCCCCTCTCTGCCCCCCCCCCCCCCCTTCCCTGACGGTCAGAGGATTAAGGGAAGGGTTGTAGCCAAGCCCCTCTCAAGGAAGAGAACAGGATAATTATGTGTTTTTATTTTCATTTATTGTGTCGCTTTTTAGGATATAGTTCGATTAATGGGATAGAAGTATGATGTTCCGTTAAACAAAGTTTTAGCGTAACATACCCACTAAGAGTCTTACTCATGGAACGGTTTATTATTTTGTTTTTGTATTTTAATGTTTTAAAAGTGTGATTACAAAAGAAAAGGGGAAGATTTTTCACCTCCCTGCCAAAAATAAAGAGAAAAGGATAGAGTAGTGAGTTTTTAATATAGATTGTGCATGCCTTTGGTAGGATTAAGCTTCCAGATGTGCATGTTAAGAGTAGTGTTTAAATGTGTGTACTAAGGGTATCTGAGTCATAATTTTGAAGGAGGGATTAACATTTTGAAGTGTTTGTAATAACAAAGTCATGAAACAGGCCAGGGCCTGATGGTCAAAGAAGATAAGGATTTGGGAGGAGGGTATTTGAGGAGGGAGGCTAGAGGAGAGAGGGACCTTTTTTCCCCCATTGCTAGCAGTGTCCTCAGGAGAGAACAGTCCTCTGTTTTTGTGCTCCCGGTGAACATTGAATTTTTTCCCTATAGTTTTAGATAAGTTTTTTTTTCCAGTCATTTCCTTTTTACCTATTTGATATTCTCTTTTCAACGGATATTTTTCCTATATCCCATAGCTTTTCTAACTTTTTTGGTTGTATTTTTGACTATTTTGCCATTTAACCATTTTTCTTTGCTGTAAACCGTATATCTGCAAATTATCTGGAGAAATAAACACATTTTGGATTAACAAACAACTTCCGCTTGCCGTTCATCTATGCTGGTGAGTAATATTGATGTGTTTGTATGAGTGTATGTTTATATGATGTTATGAGGCGGATTTTAATCCCTGCCTCATTTTATGTACTATCTGCTGTTATCTTATCATAGTTGGTATATTTTGGACAGATGCAAAGTGAACAGGTAATCTGAAGAATTACACCGGAATTGTGCAGCAAGCAGTGTCCACGGGCGAGTCACTGGGAACTCTTGCTGTTTTTCCTGTCAAAGAGGTGCTATCCCGCTCTATATGAGAGCCGGTTTGTACCCTCTCAGGACACCTGAACAGTGGTATTTCCTGGGTCCTATTGCCAAGGGCAGTAGGGGCCTGGGATCTGACTGCATCGGAGCGTATACCTGGATTTATCACTATAACCGACAAGGGGTGTGATCGTCGGAAATCGAATCTACAACAGGGAAAGATTTGTTGCGGTGACACGCTCAACTGGTCGACAACAATATGTGTCGAGCGAGAACACGTTGTCTCTCAACGTTTTGAACATTCATACCGTCTGCAACTGCATCTCACTGACACGACAGGGTTGCCACAACCTGTAAGCAAGGAAGTGAATGTAGTCTTGTGCCGTGCGTCTTCCCAACCAATATAGCATTATGCAACATAGTATCCTGCTCTTCCATTGAAATATTTAGATTGCGTCAAAGGTCTCAAATGTCTCAACTGTAGAAGTTTGACCTCATGGACAAGATTCAACTCATCCCCTGAGCAAACAGGCCGGCTCTGTTAGCTCCATGGTTTCAATAAAATGTCAGCACACAGGAAACTGGGTTCAAACCGGGCTAGAAGAGGAAACTTATATTGTACATCCTTAACTGCAAAACTAACTAAATAAATAAATAGCCCCCCCCCCCCCCCTCATGGCCCCTGTCGTCGACCATTAAGCCCTGGAAAAAGAGAAACCCATCATGACCACAGAAAAACGGGGACCATTAGCGGAAGGCGGACGAAAATGTCTGTCGCGGGGCCAAACCCCCCCGTTCTCTGTACACAGCGTATAGCTCATTAGATTGTCTCCCTTGCCATCAGATCCAGAGCGGTGATCCCGTCAACCCCCTCGTACTGTACCTGCATACTGCATAGCAATCACCCCCCGGGCCTCAGCGCTGACCTCCGGTGGCGACCCCGTGCCGGCTCCTCCCCTCTCTCTCTCTCTGCACACCTCCTCGTTAGCCTGGCTCTCCCAGCGAGAGATTCTATTAGCAGCTGTGGCGGTAAAGGTACTCAATTATTTCACTTAAGTTAAAAGTGGCAATACTGCTAAGTAAAAGTACAAAAGTATCGGTATCGAAAATGTACTTAAAGTACTGAAAATAGAAAGTGCTCATTATGCAGAAGTATATATCCTAAATGTATACAATGGACATATATATATTTTTGAAAATACCCAATCGGCAAGCTTGTAGATTGGATATTTTCTAATATTTATTGTACATTTTTGTATACAGAGCTGAAGTGGGTAGGTTTTGTAATAACAAACAGCAGCTACAAAGTAACTAGTAAAAAGTTTTAAAATGATTCTAGTGGAGTAAAAAGTATAATATTTGCCTCTGAGTTGTAGTAGTGGTGTAGAAGTAAAAGTACTGACAATTGGAAATACTCCAGTAAAGTAAAAAATACCGTAAAACATACAGTAAATGTAGTTAGTTCATTTACAGGACTGATTAGCAGTCTGTTCCCTCTCATTGCATGGCTTTACCCGTTTCTTTCTCGGCTCCTTTCTTTCTTTCTTGCTTTCTTTGCCTTGACAGTACAGTATAAAATCCTGAGAGTTCGCATTTGGAACCTAAAGTAAAAGTGGAACTATTTCTAAAATAAATACATATATTTAAAAAATAAATAAACTATTTAACATTTTTTTCTTAAGTTTAAATGTTAGTTATAGTCCTCGGTTTCGTGTACTTTTTTATTTGTATTATAATCCATATATGAACTGTATTTGAAAAATAAACAAATCATCCCGGCAGTTTCACTCATATGGATATGAAGAATCAACTGATAACTGAAAATGCTAATGTTACTGCTGCTGAATTAGTTACATTTTCGCTAGAAACGGACTGTATCAAATATGATTGACTGAATGACAGAGACACCTCCATGACAATATCGCCGGGACAGTTTGTTTATTTTTGGACTACAATTCTGAGATTTTAAGATGACCCCATGTTATTCCCCATGGAGAAAAACTTCCATGAACCATGATATGATCAAGTGACTTCAGGACTCGCAGGAAATACGAGCACCAGGAAATAATTCCCCATACATTTTCCCCATAGACCTTTCAAAAAGTATTTATTTAAAGACCTATAAAGCCTCGGACAAAGCCAACTTGGCAGGTGACAACTCATGACAATAAACACATTTTTTGAGCCGCACAGATACACTTTTTTTTGTTGTTTTCCTCTTTCTAATTATTTGTTCAGCCCAAAAAAAAAGTTTATTGTCATGAGTTGTCACCTGCTGAGTTGGCTTTGTGAATATTCATATTTGCACATGTGTCCCTGTGAATATTTATGTAAGCCATCTACCACTTGAGTGAAGTAATGGCAATCAGGCATCACAGATGGCTAAGAGGTACGGCTGATGCAACAGACATTCTGACATGAATTATAGATTTCAGTAGGCCATAGCATGAGGCAATCGGGCTGATTCATAATAAAAATTACAGATTAATCGAAAATGGAGATATGCAGTGCAATGTCGCATCCATTCGTGCACTCTCAGAGTAAATTAATGGAGAACTTCACTTCGGTCGGACTTTTTTTTCTCTTTCCACAAAAACAATGGCTTCCCCATCGATGATGTCACTGGTAGGCAGGTTTCTGAACTTTTCACAGCCCTCCTCTGACACACAGACCGAGTAGACAAAAGGTCGTCCTAAAACAAACAAACAAAACAAAAACATTTTTAAAACTCTTGACCAAACCAAATTATGTCACTGGTGGTGCGCAGGTTTCTCAACTGTCCACGGCCCAGAATGAATAGAAATGGTACCATCTTTTACCAATATTATTATTATATTATTAATTTGAAGATAGGTTGAAGTGGTCCTTTAACACTCAGAATTTGACAGTGTAGCTCTGCAAAAAAAAGAAAAAAAACAGCAACTGTGAAACCCCAATCAGGCTGAGAAGTAACAAACTAATCAGGCGATCTTCTAATTAATCTCACTATCTAACCTGAATATCTTCCAGAAGCAACGTGACACAAACCTCGCTAATTTACACCAATTAGGTTCAGCAGTGAAGCAGTAGGTCAGGGTGCTCTAATTAACTTTTTTTTTTTTGTGCTGCAATTTTTCGTAATTGTAAACATCATGAAAACGCATGTAGCAACAAAGCGTGGCTAATTGTAGTGTGGCTATAATAGCAGGCGCCAGGAAGAAATTAGGGGAGGTGTGTGTGTGTGTGTGTGTGTGTGTGTGTGTGCGTGTGTGTGTGTATGCGTGGTTGGATCCAAAAGGAGAAAGGTGGTGGATGTGTAAGCACCCTCTTTGAGACAACACACACTCACAGTATAGAGCAGGGAAAAAAATAAACAACAAATCAACATTAAACAAGCATGTCAAAGATATCATATCCAGATATTTACATACACATAATAACAAAAGACCCACAGATAGTATGAACAAGACTTTGGTGAGAGAGTGGTACACTGGGACTTATATACTTCATACTGTACAGTAGCAGCAGTCGACTATAGATGTAAGGTGCATACAACTAAAAACAATTGTCACTACAGCTGTACTAATCATACCAGGCATGATGCATTACACTTCCAAGCTGGCATACCTATTTTGGTCATTCACCTCAAAGGCTAATGACTGACCGGTGCATATAAGCAGGAAGGTCCAGATGTTCAGAAAGTGACTAAGTGCATTTACTTGAGGTATTTGTACATTACTTATTTCCAATACTTCCAGTACATGTCAGAGCCAATTATTGTACTTTTACTCCACTACAATGATTTGAAAGCCTGACATATTCTTAATCTGCTGTATTTAAAAAAATAATGTTTTTATTTATATTTTCCTGAAATGGAAATCAAACTGTCAAAATCGGGTTTCATGCCCCATTAAAACCGGGAAAGCATCCGTGTCATTTCAGATTTTAGGGTTGGCTATTCAAAAATAGCAGATCTACAAGCTTATATACATCTGCTATTTCTGAAAGAAAAAATTGAGAAAGTGTTGGAAAGATAGATAGAATAATTTTGAACTGTGTAACACAAATCTACTCCTTCTGAGGGGTCCCTGCAAGACACAAAACATTTTCAAAATGGAAAACTGTCAGGATGTAGAAGACATTTTTAGAATCTGATCTGAGGTAAAAATGGGTTGAAGTGGTCAACCTCTGTCCACGGCCACTCTGCCATCCTAACGCTCTGAGGGGGTTCAACGGCACGCAGCCCTTTTTATTCAATCTAGCAGTCGATCATGCAGATAATGAGTTTGGGGAGGGAGTTCGGCAGACGGGGACATGAGGAGGCTCAGTTGGGGCGTGACAGCCACCATCCACCAGACATGATAAAAAGACAGCTCGGGCTCTGCCAGAGAATGGCAGCCTAGCTGGACAACATTCGTATCCCGCACGGAGTTGCACTGCACTGCATTTTTTTAACTTGTGCTGTATGAAATACTTACCATTAATATAGTGGTTGCAACTGTATTAATTGATTGCCCGAGTCCCATGGTGGGAGTTCTGCTCTGGTTTTGGTGAAATATTAAGTAGTTTCGGTCAATTTGTGGGGGGACACTGGGGGCCACACTTTAAAAGTAAATGAATCCACAAAACTAACGTCATTTGTAATGTTGACCTACAGTATTTCTAAAATATTAGTGCAACTTTCGTTCAATTTTGACCACTCTATCACACGGAACTATGTTTTTTGTGTCCATATCACTACGCCCTAAAAATAGTTCCATGTGATAGAGGGGTCAAAGTTGAACGAAAGTTCAACTTTGTCCAGCTTTTGGTGTGTTCCTATGTCCAGCTTTTGGTGTGTGTAACCCAAATTTTGTCCTAACACAAACATTAAATGCCATGGACAATTAATGGACAATTTTGAGTGTTTGTGTAAACACAAAGACGAAGGTGAGGAGTGGACGCAAATTCTGATTTGCCTGGAATGAGATGATGTAGATGATAAGAGCTCCCCACACTTCACACGGGTTTGATTATATACTGTGTGTGTGTGTGTGTGTGTGTTATGGATGAAGTGCTCACATTTTTACTTGAGTGACATTACATTGAGGTATCAATACCACTATCTTATACGTATAAAAAAATGTATGAGTAAAAGTTCAAATGTATTGAAATGAAAATGTACTTAAATGTACTAAAAGTAGTCATTATGAGAAATGCCCCATTTCAATGTATAGGAATGTATATAGGAATCGTTTGAAAATAGCACATCTACAGGCTCGCATCGCATTGCGAGTGTGACGCGTTGTGAGCTTGTAGATCTGCTATCTTGCTGAGGTATAGGGCTGAAGAGGTTTTATAATGACATTGCAAATCTACAAAGTAACTATAGTAACTAATGTGTTCAAATAATTGTAGTGAAGTAAAAGTACAATATCTTCCTCTGAGATGCAGTGGAGTAGAAGTAAAAGTAGCCTACTAATTGGAAACAGTCCTGTAAAGTAAAAAAAAATGTACTTAAGTTCGGCAGTAAATATACTTAGTTACTTTCCACCAATGCACACGCGTGTGCGTGCATACATGCGTGTGCAGCGGGATGCTGTAGTCTGAGTGTTAATGGAAGCCATTTCCCATAATGTCATATCCAGTGAGAACAGCTATGACATACAGTTGTATTAACTCGTAAATGTCACAGCACAAACCCCCTCCAGACACCGCTCCCCCCCCCCCCCCCTCTCTCTTCCCATTCCTTTATGCTTTTCTTGCTTGCACAGGAAACCTCAGCGGAGATCTTTCCCCGGAAAGATGCCCATTCTCCGGAGGTGAGGAAAGATGCCCATTCTCTGGAGGTGAACGCTCCGCTCTTCTCAGTCTAAACATCAGAGATCTTCAACGTCGTTTGGTAGGTTGCACTGTTCATTTTGTCGACTAAAACTATGAAACTTATTCGTCGACTACCATTTTTAGGGATGAGTTCCCAAGTTTCCCCCTCCTGCCTCCATCTGGGCTCTTTCAAGCGGAGACAATGAACCGGAAGCAGCGGGACAAACATTTGATATCTCCCTAATAATTTCGTGTTGTAGTCTTGTTAGGTTGTGTTTGCATTTGCGCTGTGGCACCGCTTCATTATGTCATAAGTCTCTCGTTGATCCCACCTCTAGCGGCCGCATACGGCTGCATATCGCTCCGGTCTGATTTGGTCCGGAGTACATCGTCTCTGCCCGAGAGATACCAGACTCACCTTCTGGCATACATGGCTCTGTGCAAATGTTGTCCAGCAGGGGGAGTGGTTACACCAGGCTATATAGTAAATCACCTGGCATAGTAAATCACCTTGATCATTCTACAGCGTCACCAAAAGTAGCAGATTCTACTTCTTTTTTATCTACAAGCAGTAGCTTGTAGATCTGCTACTTTTGCTGTTTTTTTTATTTCAATCCTGAAAAGTAACAGTTTTGCACATCGACAGAGAGAGACGATATATTCCTTGTTCAAGCCAACTTCTATTTAGTAACTAAATACCTCACCCCAAAATTAGTTTGACATCCCTAATCAAAACAACAAAAAAGGATCCCCTGACCCAGCAAATTTTTATTTGGTTCAGTCACAAAAATGACCCATTTTCTATGACTAACAATGGTTTTGTACACCAAGTCGCCTTTCTTTCTGCTCCAAGATTGCGAGCGTATTCATGTCATGGAGGAGAGAGAGGAGGCGAGGTGAGAGGCATGGAGTGCTTCAAACAAAACCAAGATGCACCCGAGAGGCTCTACTTGTGTTTTTATTCCAAGACACAAAACGTGGCCATGCGTGGCTGACACAGATACTGTACAGTCTGGTCCCACATGGCCAGAGAGAGACTGAGACAGAGAAAGGGAGGACATGCCACTCTCTCCCAGAGAGAGATGGCTCGTTTGCTGTACAGATGGGCACAGCTGTGGCATGCTGGCATCCGCTGTACCCTGCTCTGGGTGACCCTCCCCTGTGCCTGGCTGGGCTAAACGTTGCAGCTGTGAGAAACCTTTGCCATACACACTCGATCACAAACACCCATTTCTCCCTGGATCTGGCTGTATGCCGCTCTCTATCTCTCGCGCGCGCACACACACACACACACACACACACACACACACACACACACACACACACACGCATATGGTGACAAATACAAACTGCCATCATACACAGCATATGGTGTGTTTCTAATGGCGCTCATCTCTGGGGTTCTTTCATCGGTTAGTAACGTAACACACCGTTCGAGCTTTGATATGAATTATGTGCTGAATATTACAAGCACACCATTGTTTTTTATGTACAATCGTTTGTACAGTGTATTTGTACAATAATTGCTAGTTAGTTGGATTGCCAAGGATGGCTCGAATACTGCATTCCACCGATTTAAAAAGGAGCCTAATCGTTTCATTTATTCTTACGCAGGTGGCACTGTGTCTTGTTTGACGAGGACGACCTTGCAAGTGGAAATTATATTCCCGAGGTGAGACGCGGAGGATTGAGAAATTGAGAAAAGGACAAAAGAAAAACCTGGTTCAGTCACACAACAACAACAAAATGAAAAGACCAAACTCCAAGGACAGCGTTTGACGATGACAACAGGGCGACGCAAACCCGAGAAATTGGCAGCTGACAGGTAAGCAAAATCAACATGAAAAGCAAAACGAAAGTAAGCATGTGTCAGAACTAACACAATAATACAGATAGCATAGAGATTCATAGAGACACACACAAGCTGTGCATATTTGTACATCACAATATTGATAATCTAGGGTTTTATCTTTAAACAGTTAACAAAAGGTACAGGCGGTACAGTCAAGGAATCGCTTAACAGTTTGAATGCGGGACATGCTAAACCTGTCTTTGGTTTCATATGTTTAATTCTTAAAAGTGATCAAATGTTTTTTGATCACTTTTAAGACACCTGTGATACGTCACACGTTTGGATCACTTGACCGAAAAAACCCCACTGACGCTCGATTACTAAAACCGAAACCGAGGCCCAATGCACTGCCTACTGTGCGTTTCGGCCGATCCGGCTTGATCTGTTCCTTGTTTATGTTTTGCATCGCCGCAGTGGTGGAATCCCCGATTCAAATGCAAACGATGGGACTATTTGGATTTTCATGAAATTTAGTTACAATTGCGATTCTTCAAAGGTCAGTGTAAACACCGGCAGGGAACGGGAGTTAGATATTGATTTATAACCCAGTAAATGTGTTAACAGAAGGAAAGGTCGCTCTGGATGCCGGGGAGGTGCCATGACACTCATCATATGGGTGGCAAACCTCGCACCACAAGTTTGATGAAACACATGGCAGTGGATGGAGCCGGCTGAACCAGCTCATGATCGTAAAAGAAGACACATCACAGGTTGTTTTTCGAATTACTTGCTCTTCGATGTGTACAGTACATAATTGCATTGAAGATCATTGAAGTGGAGTAGAATGTATAGCATCTTCATTGAGTCAGAAAAAAACACTACTTCAAAACCCTTCTTGACTACTAGAAAACACAAGTACGGTAGCCCACTAAAGATGGCAATAAAAAAAAACCCACTGGTATTTCTCTTTCATTAGCCACTAGAACAAGCAGAAATATAGGAGCACACACACTGTATTGTTTTATCCATAGCACTGTGTTCGTTCAGTACTGTGGTCATGTGGTGTATGTAGCCTATATAGCGGCCTTTCATCTGACATGAAAAATTCACAACGTGGCGTCATATCACCACCATCGCACCCAGGGAGACATACATGCATCAAAGCGTGTGCTCTGGGTTTTTGTTTCGTAACATCCGTGTGCCTTCTTCCTTCATATGACAAAAAAACCTCCCGGCTGATGTAACAGAATAATACCCACATGTGTGCTCATTCCACGCGCGTGGTGAGGAACAATGGTTCAAAGTACTGTAACTAAGTGCATTTACTCAAGTACTGTACTTAAGTACAATTTTGAGGTACTTTACTGGAGCATTTCCAATATGGTCAATGGCCCGGTTTCCCAAAGGACACATGGTGTAAGAGGTATGGTGTTGCACATGCTCAGATGCCCTCTAGGCCACACAGAAGCCTGTGAACATAGACATTTCGTGCATAGATGTGCCATGCAATGGTAGTTCCTAAGGCCTCAGGTCTACCATTCTGAAATTTAATTTAATAATATTTGGACTGCTGGACAGCTGACAGTAGGCTCTCTGTAAAAAAGAGTTAAAAAAATAATAATTATATATATATATATATATATATATATATACTGTCAGCTGTCCAGCAGTCCAAATATTATTAAATTAAATTTCAGAATGGTAACCTGAGGCCTACCATACCAGGCCTGAGCCTACCATTGCGTGGCACATCTATGCACACCATACCTCTTACACCATGTGTCCTTTGGGAAACCGGGCCAATACTTGTACTTTATACATTTGTGTTATTAGGCTGATTCTAATGCCTTCTAAATCAATATTTCGCACACTTTCGAGATGGCAGATGTACAAGCTTGCAGTGCGGCACGAAGTGACACGCTGGTAGATTACAACGTCTTTGCTCAAGAGAAAAGGCACCTCTGTGAGCCTGATGAAAGGTGTTCTGGTTATATAAACTCATTTGGTGTGAGCTGGTGCAACAATAATGGCTAATCCTAACCACGACCTGAATTTATTCCTAATTATAAGTCTCACACCCCGAATCATTTTCAACCATAAAACAACCATTTCTCTGGTGAGGACGGATATTTTGTCCTCACAATTGTCTACTACTCTAATTCTTCTGTTCTTGTAGGGACATTTGGCACTAATATAGCAATACACGCACATGCCACACGCACGCAGTCGCTCGCTCACGCAGTCGCTCGCTCACTCACTCACTCACTTACTCACTCACTCACTCGCTCGCACACTCACTCGCACACTCACCAGCAATCATTACTTCCCTGCGTGGCATATAAACCAATAACGTGATGGAGAGAAAACCGATCCAAAACCATAATACTGTAGCTCAACAAAAGCAGCTCCAACTTTAAAAAAAATCACTACTCAGAAAGATTGAAAGTTGAAACAGAACCCACAGAAGTGAAGTCCTGCCAATCAATGGATGTAATGTCGCTGAATGATTTTTCAGCTTATGTAGATGGGTTGTCTTTCTTGGCTTTGCATGCAATTGAATCCAATTAAGAGCCAATTAAGAGTCTGAGCGTCTTTGATTCATGCAGCGATGGATGATGGATCACAGCTCTGAGCTCGCTTTAAGCCACCCAGTGGGTTCATGCACTCGCACGGCATTGTGGGTGAGTAGCGGGGTGCAGCCACCTCCTTTCACTCCCCCAGAATGAGGAGGTAATTGCATGTCCAGAGTAGAACAGCCACTTTAGGATTACGGACATGTGTCCTCT
The DNA here is from genome assembly GCF_963924005.1 of Protomyctophum bolini. Lineage (NCBI taxonomy): Eukaryota > Metazoa > Chordata > Actinopteri > Myctophiformes > Myctophidae > Protomyctophum > Protomyctophum bolini. The sequence goes on along the minus strand of NC_137880.1, from coordinate 13,427,757 downwards.
CACTCACACCCACACTCCCCGCAGCGATTCTCAGCCTGTGATCCCCAGCAAAATGCAGCAGCCCACCCATCTGACCTTTTGCTGCCGAAAGGCAAATAAGCTCTCGGCCACACAGATGGAGTCTCTTAACAATCGGAGAAAATGCAGTGTTACGGACGGATCCATGCTATGCTGTTTTTCATACTGTTGAAATAATAATTCTATTTCTAACAGCATGCAAAACAGTTTGTGTTCAATATGATTATAATGCTCTAAAGGTCAAGTCACACTTACTATACTTCAAAACACAGACAAACAAGATGTCATATTCCTCCTTTTTTACCTTGAAGTGAAACGGGGAGAGAGAAAAGGACTAATCAGAGAAAAGTGTAATCAAGCGTTGATGGAAGAAATGACTGCAAGGGATTGAATCATAATTGAATAAATGCTCCGTCACATTCAATGTTGAAGGCTACGGTACATTAATGAGTATTGTGTGCAGAACTGACATACTGCGTAGAGCGGGGGGGGGTCCTTGGGGGAGTTCCAGGGGGTCCCCAACAAAAGTATAGTAAACACAGCAACACCATGATTTTTAACCACTTTATCCATTAAATGCGTTGGCCATTCAAAAGCAGCAGATGTAAACGAACACGGAGGGGTTGTGCAGTGTATACTGTAGCTGTTGCATTGACTTTGTGGCGGTTAATGGAAAGGGCGAGGGTTTAATAAGAGAACATTTACGTCAGGTCTCTCCTTCCCTGACGGTATTCTCTCCCTGGCAGTCAGTCAGTCCTCCAGAGCCGTATGGTCCTAAGTGGCCGGGCGGTCGACGTTTGCCGCTGGCTTGGCTCTCCTCTCCTCTATCCACGAGGGCCACCGTTTTGCTGTCCTTTTACTGTCACTACATTCTTCTCTCCCTACTCTCTTATATTAACCTAATCGCTCAGGCAGTCTCATTCCCTCAACACGTGCACCTCTCTCCGGCCTCCACGAGTCCTCTGGTTGCTTTTTCCGTCCCGAAGGGGAGCGCTGTTGAAGGTGAGTCGGCCGATTAAGCGTCCGGCTGATGTACTGTCCTGTCCACCCCCAACCCAGCACCTCCCACTGGGTCAGACCTCGCTGAGGTGTGTGGGACCACAAGGTCAGGCTCAACCTGGATGGGGCTTTGAGAAGAGCTGAGCCAGGCTGGATGGATGGATGGATGGATGGACGGACGGATGTATGGATGGACGGACGGACGGACGGACGGACGGACGGACGGAGGTATTTCTTACTTCTGTGTGATCACAAGTGTCAATACGTTTTCTCCACTACATCTCAGAATAAAATGTTGTACTTTTACTCCACTACAATTATATAAAGACTTACTACTAACTAGTTATTTTGTAGATTTAGATTAACCACTTCAACCCTATATAATTTTGACAGTTGAACTCGGCACATTTCAAAAAAGATATATTTTCTTTCTTTAAATTGGACATTCAAAATTTCTGCACAATGAATATAGCTACTTTTACTTTTGGTGGTTTACCGCAAGTACATTTTGATGCCGGTACTTTTACTCACGTACATTTTGAATACAGGACTTGCAAAATTGATACTTTTCAATAAAACATGTATTCCTTCCATCACTGGGAGCTGTTTACATAACTAGAGCTGTACTGCTGCTGGTGGTGGTGGATCACCAGGGCAGGTCAAATGTCCATGTGAACAGCTGTGCAAACATCTCGTCCTCAGTTGAACCGTCCTTCAAAATGATACATCCTTTTAGGATAGAGGAGAGTGAGGATTACTGCTTAATAGATACACCTCTCTCTCTCTGTCTCTCTCTCTCTCTCTCTCTCTCCCCCTCTCTCTGTAATTATATATCCTCAGATCAAATTAGCCTGGAAACCAAACAAATCTGCCACAGGGATTCTTTTACCAGCAGGCATTGCTGCGGTGATCTGTGTGACGTGATGCACAAGACATGCGCGCCCAGCTAATTGTTCGAAACCTCTCATGTCCATATTTCATCGTTTTGTGTTTTCTCGTAAATGAACGCATTGTGCAGGTGCTTTTCTTTGTCATTCAGAGATCCCTTTTGATTTCGCTTGAAAGAGACAAAATATGTACAATGTTCTTCAATTATTAGGAGGAGAAGAAGCGAGCAGAGAACGCCAGTGGGAGTTCTATTCTACTCAAAATAAAGGATACGGCCTGTCAATCAGCGACACTCGCCACACAGGAGGAAGAGGAGGAAGAAGATGATGATGACAACACGTCACCACAAGGGGGCTGCGCTGTAGAACCAATTTTGAGGTATTTGTACTTTATTTCCAATTTTCTATATTTTTACTTTTACTCCACTACATCTTCAGAGGCCAATATTGTACTTTCAAAACTTTAGTTATACTTTTTGATGATTATTACAAAACATACATTAAACACTATACATTTTGGTCATTTGAAATAATAGCCAATCTACAAGCTCAATGTGCATCGCAATGCAACGCATTGTAGATTTGCTATTTTCAAAAGATACATTTGAAAACGTTCTGCATAATGCGTACCTTTACTTTTGGTACATTTTGATGCCAATACTTAATATGTACTTTTACTCAAGTACATTTTGAATTCCGGACTTGTACTGTTGTCATATTGCAGCATTGATAGTACGTTTTCCACCATACACACGTAGATACCTCATGCTGCTGCTGTTCATCGGAGTGATGCATCAACCCAGCCGCTATGTTGGTCTGATCAATCTGTGTTCTCTCCAAGCTCACAACATCACCTACTGCGAGGCGTTGTGAGCTTGTAGATCTATTTTCACAATGTTTACCTCTTTGTTACCTAATACTTCACAATATGTCTAATTTGGCATCAAAAAGGTCTCACAAGTCATTCAATTGCAGATAATATGTATACACATATACGGTATGTTGGTTTGTTACTGTTGAGCAGCCTCGGTACCCAGGCTTTTATTTGCGTTCGCATTCGGCTCTGCTGAGTGATAAAACAATGTTGCAGTGGGCTATATAATACCCGCCTGGCATTAGCCAGAATATCTGAAAATTATTTGTGCTTTTCACTGTTGTACTGACAGCAGTTGAAACGCAGTCAGTGATTGGCCCCGATCAGTTTCTGATTTCTCGCCTATATGGGCCGAAGTCCAGACTGATACCGTGGAGCAACGTGTGAGTGAATCCACATTGTCAGTCTGGCTAATGCCAGGCTACTATAATACAGCATACATGGTTACATTTAAATTGTGTGCTTTCATTTCATACAAAAATGACAGTAACACTAATGGTTATAAATGAGAAAAAATGCGTTAGTCTCCACCAGGTGCTGATTTCTGACTCGGGCATATTTCTTGCAGTGGAGTTATGGCAAGTTGCCCGGACCAATATGGTGGGCGACGTTGATGTACGATCCAGTGGCCAATGCAATGTGGCGTCTACAGTACGTGTGTTATGTCTGTGGTGGTGGGTGATGGCTGATTTAAGCAGTCACACCTGGTCTGAGTTAAACTAATGAATTACCCTCTGAGCTGGGTGTGACCGGCACACCTGTTGTGTTGTTCATCAAGCAGCTGTTTGGTGCACACACAAACCAGCCAAACAGAGACATTATACCAAAGATGGTTAATTTATGAAGATACAGTACACACCATCCCAATTAGAGCCACTAGAGGCGATATGGTACGCAAATCCTACAAATGGACTCCTAATGGTCTCCTAAGTGGTTACCATTGTCTGACAGCAAATCTCGTGAACTATGTTATTCTGGTGTTTATAACCCGCAAGAGTGTGTTGCTGGGAGAGAGAGAGGTCGATAATAAAGTTGATTTTCTCCTTATTCGTCTCTCTGAAAAAAGCCATTTCAGTATGAAAATGTCAGGAGGATTGTGTGGCTTGTGACGATTGATCAGGTCCAATATTTAGTTCAGTGACAGTGACCATGGGGCTAAAGAATGGTTCAAAAGCTTCACGTTGAAAGTGTTCACGTTCACTCTTCCATTGGAATTAATAGACTCCAACTTGCTTCCGGTCTTCTAAAAAGGCTGCCACCCACTCAAGCCTCTATACAGTGATGACAGGTTGTTTTATCTACTCATATTTCAATCTTATTAATTCTGTGTGGCGATGATCATACAGAAGCAGCACACTTTAATGTTACCTAACTCACAACTTGCAACCTTACAAACCATCTGCCAAATTTTGAGTTCAGTTTACAGAAGAAGCTTCGGAGAAGTTTGTCTTAACAACTTTAAGCTCTGATGTCTCTGTTTTTGGGGCACACATTTGGCATACGATGAAGTAGCTACAACAATTAACTCAACAATTGCCCTCTTCAATTCATGGATTAGAATGCTGCAGTGCTGTATCTAAATCGGTATTGTGTCTTCCCCCCCCCCCCCCCCGGCTCACCATATGTTGTTTATCATTTCTGCTCACCATCAAAACCCACTCCCCGCAACGTTCATTAAAAAAAAACGGAAAGAATGAAAGAAAATTACATCAATGTCCATTTCATGCTGGGTCCATCTTTTCCTAAGCTTTAGCTGTATAGTCTGCTCGGCCAGATGGATTGCCTTGCTTATTGCCTTGCTTACTATAAGTTCAACGTGAAACCACATAGAACCAGATGGCTGAACCTTCGCTCGCAACTTCGCATCCCAACCAAAAGCTAGGGCATAAATGTATTATTTAGGGTTGTGCACTTTATAGTTACAGAAAGGTTGATTGTTTTTTTTTTTTTTTATAACTTTATTTATAAGATTTCCAATTTTTGTAGACAAACAACCCCACATATACCCCACCCTCCCCGGTTCCATCACAAAGCAAGACAACAACAACACACACAAAAAAAAAAACAAAAAAAAACATCATAATAAAATAAACAGGTATTAAAGGATATAAATAATAAATTAAGTAAATACAATAAAATAATTTTTTTGCCTTTTACTAGATTAAGGGGCTACACAGTGAACCAAATTACATGTAGGAAAAACACTTAGGACACATCATCAAAGGACAGTGAGTCGGAGGACAGTGAAAGGGTGAATTCAAGGAAAGGGGACCAAGCCTTTACAAATTTCTGGCGAGATTTGAACCTGTTGTATCTGAGCTTCTCCAATGGAATAAAGGATAGAACATCCTTGACCCAACTTGTAAATGTTGGAGGTTTATCAGATTTCCAATTGCGGAGAATAAGTCTCCTCGCTATGAGTGAAGCAAAAGCTATGAAATTGGCTTGGGAAGAAGTAATTGGTGCATCGTCGTTGGGAACTCCAAATATAGCAGTTATCGGGTTGGGCGCAATTGGCATATGACAGATGGTTGAGAAAGCATCAAAAATACTATTCCAAAATGGGTTCAAGGAAGTGCATCCCCAGAACATATGTCCAACAGAGGCTGGCTCCAGATGACATCTTATACAAGTAGAGTCAATGTCAGGATAAATTTTAGATAGTTTTTCTCTCGAGAAATGCAAACGATGTACTATTTTGAATTGAATTAGGCAATGTCTAAGACATAAAGAGGTTGTATGAATACGCCTCAAAGAGAGTTCCCACAACTCTTCCTCCAGCTCTAAATTCAGGTCCTGTTCCCAGGCTAATTTTGTTTTATCCAAGAGAGGAGGGCCAATCTCCTGTAAAGCCTTATATATATTAGATATGCTACCTTTGGTGTATGGGTCCCAGTCTAGTATGGTGTCTACTATACTCTTATCTGGCATAGCTGGAAATGGAAAGTGTTCCTTAGCAAAACTTCGAACTTGGAGGTATCTGAAAAAGTGAGAATTTGGTAGCTCATGGTCATCTTGGAGGTTTTTAAAGGATGCAAATGTGCCATCTATGAATAAGTCGCTAAAGAAAATCAAGCCATTGACGTGCCATGTTTTAAAAGCTGAGTCCTCTCGCGAGGGAGGAAAAAGATGATTGTTGGTCACGGGCATATGGCCACACGTATTATTAAAATCAAAGTGTTTTCTGAATTGGCGCCAGATTCTGAGAGAGCTATTTATTACTGGATTGCTAGAGCGTATGGAATTACCATTTGGCAGTGAGGAGCACAACATGGCCACTAGAGAGATCCCGGGATCAGTTAGAGTTTCCATACTGGCCCAAATTGGACCATGTTTGTATTCATGGACCGCAACCCAATAACTCACCTTTTTAATATTTGCCGACCAGTAATAAAACATAAAATTAGGCAATCCCAGGCCTCCTGATGGTCTTGGTAATTCCAAAAGAGCTTTTTTGGCACGCGGACGGGCTTTATTCCAAATAAAAGTAGAAATACAACTATTAAGGTCCCGGAAGAAGGTTTTAGTTAAGAACAAAGGAATCATTTGGAATAGATACAAAAAACGGGGCAAGACAGTCATTTTAATTGTGTTAACTCTGCCTGCTAACGAAACGGGCAACGAAGCCCATCTCACGAGATCCAATTTTGTGCGGTCTAGAAGCTTTTTAAAGTTGTGTTCATACAGATCCTTATAGGAACGAGTAACGGAGATTCCCAAGTAGGTAAAGGAATGAAGTTCCAGCTTGAATGGGAGGTTGGTATAGTCAAGATCTAAGGCCAGGTGGTTAATTGGGAAAAAAAGACTTTTAGAAAAATTCAATTTATAGCCTGAAAGCCTGCCAAAGTGATTGAGTATGTCTATGAGCGGAGGGATGGATTCGAGTGGATTTGAAATATATATGAGCAGGTCGTCCGCGTAAAGCGAGGCCTTGTGTACGGAGCCCCCCCTCTCAATGCCAGCTATTCTGTCATCTTCTCTAAGAGCTATAGCTAAGGGTTCAATAGCGATATCGAATAAATATGGTGAAAGACTACAACCTTGGCGGACCGAACGCTGGAGCTGAAAGTAATCTGAGCATATAGAATTTGTCAGTACTGCAGCTTTAGGAGCTGTATAAAGAAGTGTGATCCACTTGATAAATGATGGGCCAAATCCAAACCTCTCTAAGACCGTTAGTAGGTACCTCCACTCAATTCGGTCAAAAGCCTTCTCCGCATCGAGCGACAGTACCGCCTCCGGCCACTGGGTCGACTGAGAGGAGTAGAGTATGTTGAACAGTCGACGCATATTATAAAAAGACTGTCTACCAGGCACAAAACCCGTTTGACATGGTGCGATAACCTTGGGAATTACTGCATCGAGCCGATGGGAGAGGATCTTGGTGAGGATTTTATAATCACAACAAAGAATACTTATAGGCCGATATGCACCACAGTCTAGAGGATCTCTACCCTTTTTAAGTAAAACTGCAATAGTTGCTTGTGTCATTGTCTCCGGCAACTTCTTGGCTATAAATGCTTCTTTGTATACTGAACCTAGGATGGGGGTCAATTTTGCGGAGAAGGCTTTGTAAAATTCTATAGGAAAACCATCAGGCCCCGCTGCCTTGCCGCTGTGCATAGAAGTAATAGCTTGAGCGATTTCCTCCAATGATATGGCAGCCCCAGTACTAGCCTGGGCTGCTGGGCCAATTACTGGAATGTTAATTTCGTCAAGAAAAGCATTAATTTCTGAAGTATCAACATTGGACTCTGATGTATAAAGATTACTATAAAACTGTCTGAATTGATCATTAATGATTTTAGGATTTGTGGAGGTCTCACCCGGTGCTACACGTATCTCTGGAATAGCTCTGCCCGCCGCTGCCTGCTTAATTTGGTGGGCTAGGAGTTTACCCGATTTATCACCATGCTCGTAAAACATTTGCCTAGATTTAAATAGAAGCTGTTCAGTATGTTTTATCGATAAGTTATCAAATTCCACTTGCAGCAGTAGACGTTCTTTATATAATTCAGGATCAGGGTCAACAGAGTATTTTTTGTCTAATTCAGCTATTAGAGTGGACAGTTCTGTAATACGTTGGGTACGTATCTTCTTATCAAAAGCTGAATAAGAAATAATTTGTCCTCTTAGGTAGGCTTTAAGGGATTCCCAAATAACAGTAGAAGACATTCCTGGGGTAGAATTAGTAGTTAGATAAGTATCAATATGGCCATTCATTAATTTTATGAATTTATCACTGGTTAGTAATAGAGGGTTTAGACGCCAGGTTCGCTGAGGCGCTACACTGTTGGGGAAACACATATCCAGTTGGACTGGGCTATGATCAGATATTACTATACTGTGATATTGGCAATTTGTAACAAATGGGAGAGAGCCACTATCGAGGAGAAAGAAGTCGATTCTGCTGAACGAGTGGTGAACGGGGGAAAAAAATGAGTATTGTTTAGCTGTTGGATTAGCCCTCCTCCAAGGATCTGAAAGTTTATAGGAGTCCATAAATGATAAAACAACCTTACCGGATTTGGAAATTGTACTGCCGGGCCTAGGTCTGGATCTATCTAAGTCTGGGTGTTGAACAAGGTTCCAGTCCCCAGCTTGGATCAGATAATGTGTGTGGAGATCTGGTAGCTTTGCTATAAAACGAGAGAAAAACTGTGGATTGTCCCAATTAGGTCCGTAAACATTAGCCAACACCACCTGTGAGCCAAAAAGACTTCCAGAAACTATTACGTATCTGCCATTGATGTCAGAAATCACTGAAGTGGGGACAAAAGGGACCCCCTTCTTAATCAGTATGGCTGCACCTCTAGATCTATCATCAAATTTAGAACAAAAAATCTGTCCGATCCAACCTCTTTCAAGTTTAGATGCATCACTTGTACGGAGATGGGTCTCTTGTAAAAACATGATTTCTGCACCCATAGATTTCAAATGCGTAAATACACGAGTACGTTTAATTGGATGGTGGATCCCCTTAATATTCCAACTAATAAATCGAATTGAGCCTAAGTTACCGACATTGGGACACATCATGATAAATTAGTGAAAATATTGAAAGAAAATATCAGGTACAACAGGTCCAGCAGGTCCAGATACGACGTAACCCTCAAGCATAATCGTTCAAAAGTGAAAAGGCACACATTATAATAATGAAAACCATATTTAACAAAAAACAAATGGGGAAGGGGGAAAAAAAGAAAAAGGAAGGAACCTAAACCCCTGTGCTGATCAACTAACCCGAAAGAGATCGCACGTTCCTCCTCTAAGCTAGAGAAGGAAAAGCACATAGTGAGTGCTCAAAACGCTGGGAAACCGCAAAGCAAAAACGGAGAAACCACACTTTAAGAGTGTAGTTAACGAAGAGCCCTGAACCTAACAGACGGGGCTCCGCCAAAATCCAAATTGGAAATAAAAATATAATAATGAACACATTATTACACATTATACATAGCCTAACTCAAATATTCAACGCCAAATATATCCCTATTATTGATTTTCTTTTAAAGAACAGAAAGAGTATAGATGTGAAACATTCGGTTAGCTTAAAGACACCCATACTCGTATCAATAACAAATCTTTGATTGAATATATATACTGTATAAGTGTGTATACCGAACATAAAGCATACAGTATGTGGGAGGTTTTGATGATCTAAAAGTAAATGTGCACACACACACACACACACCCACACACACACACACACACACACACACACACACACACACACACATACACACACACACACACACACCCACACCCACACCCACACCCGCACGCACACACACCCACACACACCCACACAAACTTGTGACTTGACCAGGGTCTCCACTAGAGTGGGAAACATCAAACTCTCACGCACGCACGCACGTACGCACGCACGCACGCACGCACCAACCTTAAACCAAATTTCCTTCTGAAAAATAATGATAATAATAATAATAATAACAAAAAATAGGGAATATATCCGAGTTTGTTGTGCTGTTCAACAAACAGCATGTTAGATATCTGAAATATAACCATCCTGTCATATAAGCTACAACACAGCGATAGAAAAAAAAATGATATATACAATACACGGCTCACAAGGAACAGAAAAGAGTGGACACGAACATTAGGCAGCAGACAGTGTCTGTAAGCATAAACAGTGTCCGTAGAAGCCAAGCAGGTCTAACTAATAAAATAATACAATGAGAACAAACGCAAGGGGCAACGACACAGCCTCTCACACACAGAAAGAATTGTTAATTGTAAAGGGAAAAAAATAAAATAAAATGCACTGCACTGGTAGTATTTATCATGATATGAAGTTCAAATACACAATTATGAAAAGAAAAGAGCAACAGTAGTCATAAATATAGTTCCAGAATAGTCAGCCAACAGCAGAAGTATAAATGTGGACGTGAAAAATAGTTGGCAAACTCGGCATACATAATAAAATAAAATAAAGTTGTCCATTATATCAGCTTCTTTGTGTTGCCAATCAAAATAGAATTAGATGGGATCATGGGCCATATTTAGAACGATGTGTGCAGTCACACTGACAATGCACATTATTTACTCACCCGAGGGAGATTACCAGGCAGGCAGGAGTCATTTCTGAGTGAGAGGGTTCGAGTCATTTGTGTTACAGTCTAGACAATCAAGAGTCACGGCATCAGTGCGTCTGTCACTGTCATTATGGAACGGAAGGCGCAGGGGCGTCTTTGCTGACTTGCGATGATGGTGCCGCTTGCCGAAAGATGTGCTTCGCGTATGTCATGGCTTCGTCGGCATTCTGAAACTGCCTCTCAGTTCCATTATGCTTTATGAAGAAGCGCGATGGGTAGATGAGACCATACTCCTTGATCCCACGGTCACGGATGAAACGTTTCACTTCTCTATACTTCAGCCTAGCCTTGGCCACAGCCTGGGGGAAATCTTCGTTTATGTAAATGTTGCTTCCGTTGTAGTGGAGGGGGCCTGCTTCTCTGGCACGTCTCATGACATCAACACGGTCTTGATGGTAGTGCAATTTTGCCACGATAACGCGAGGGTTACCCCCCACTCCTCTTGTTTGCAAACCTCTGTGCGACCTGTCAATCACAATGTCCCGGTCCAATCCCAAAACCTCTTTTAATAGCTTGGAAACTGCTGTTGGTGAGCTTGAACCTGCCGTTTCAGCTACGTTTGCAATTCTTAAGTTGTCTCGTCTCATTCTTCCCTCTAAATCCAATGATTTCTCCTGTAAACTTGCCACTTCTGACTCTAGTTTACTTATTTTCGTCTGCGCCACAGTCATATCGTCCGAGCACGCCGACAGGCCTCTTTCCATATCCGCCACAGTAGTTTTCATCTTCTCCACATCAGAGCATATTGTTGCTGTATTCTTTGCCACTTCTGTCTTAAGTGAGTTTAACTCGGACCTGACACTGTCAAATTCCTTAGCCATCACAGCAGTTAATTCAGACCTGATCAAGGCGGCGATGTCATTTTTCAGTGAAGAGAGAATTTCAGCTTTCATGTCTGCTGGGTCGGACATTGCGTCAGGAGTCCGGGAGGAGTGGCTTTCCTCCTGGGTAGTAGAGGCACTCGAGACCGCGGCTGCAGGCTTCGGTGCGGGTGTTGATTTGGTGGCCGTGGCGAAACTAAACTTCCGTAGATTATATTCCATAAAGCAGGCAGGCCGGGATACAACTAATGTATCTTGAAGATAACAGGTTTGGCGATACTTTACGATATTTTTTAAGGTTGAGTTGTGTTCAGAAATAACTTTTTTAATAGATTTTGGCGGAGCTCGTCAAACACACAACCTACTCCATTTCTTGCTCGTTAGCGCCCCCCCAAGGTTGATTGTTAAGACATTTTGTCTCATTCTCTTATTCTATGTATGAACAGCAATGGATTGTTTTAAAGAGCATACGAGTTTGTCTAAAACTGTACAATTTTCTGATTCCTCCCCACCACATTGTCACTGCTGTACTGACTCACCTCCCAATGAGGAGCCCTCACTAGGAGGACTTGGAGCCTTGTGCTTCTCCTCCCATGCCCAACACGCCCTGCTGACAGGTGCTCCCAGCCCGTAGGATTACTGACATGACAGTATTGGATGACATCCAGTGGTCGATGTCATAGTTTATCCCTCTTGATCCTTCCTTTTTATGGGTGGTGCGGATATGTTTCATCCCTATTTCCGCTTAGGCCCGCTACAATAAATGGTAAATGGTGCATTTATATAGCGCTGTTATCCAAAACACATAGACACACTTTACCCATTCACACACCGATGGCGGAGGAAACCATGCAAGGCACCAACCTGCACATCGGGAGCAATTAGGGGTTCAGCGTCTAGCTCAAGGACACTTCGACACTAACTCTGGAGGAGCCTCCTTTAATAAGTGGTTAATGTGCAAGAAATATGGATGGGGGCACTCAGAACATAAGAACACAATAATGAGACAGCTGCTGCTTTTGCTACGTCTGAATTTGAATCAGGGAAAGTAACAGTTTTGGACATATTTGGTTTCCACCCGACAGAGATGATATAGGCCTACTTCACGTGTCTGTGTGATGGTGAAACAAAGGCATTGCTGGGGAAAAAAAAGCATTTGCGTGCTCAGCGAACCTGCCATGCTTAAATAAAGGGTAAAAAAAAGTCCCTCCTCTGCCCTTTTTTCCTTTACACATCAAAACCCTGATGACATTCACATGTGCGTCACTTTCAGTTCAGTTCAAACCAGTTCAAACTGCTGTGTTTGGATAAAAGCGCTACATGCACCGTTTTTCATTTAATGACACACCAAGTTTCTCTCTCTCTCTATTTCTCTCTTTATCTCTCTCTCTCTCTAGTAACATAGTCCTGTATTGATTTCTCGATGTTCACCAGTGCCGATTGATGGATATTTTTTTGATAAACACCTTTAAACAGTAATATCCCTGTAACACCAGGCAATGAACAAACCTTAATTAATAGACCCAAAATAGCAATTTAGACGACTCCGGAATATATACACATGACACCGGAAAGCAAAGTAACAGTTTGTTTTCCTGTTGTGGTTGGATGAGGATGGAGTTCCGGCGGTGTGGCGGTTGATCCGGCGAAGCGATGATGGTTGTGACGTTGAGTCACAAGAAGATAGATGGTTAAGTCACGTTGTTGTAGTAACCTGTAGACAGGCCAGACTTTACAGAGTAAAACACCTCCTCATGCAAAACCACACCTTTTTCATACCAAGGGCTGGATAACGAGGCTATACTGTAGCAGGCTTTAACCAAAACATTGTCATCAGTATTAGAAGTTAGCCGAGTGGGGACAGAGACATTATGATGAATGTGGTGACAGAAATATGATAAATTATGGTGCCCTGAGATTTATGAACTTTGGACGGAAATAACAAGGTCACTGCAAAACAGGGACTAGGCCAAAGCTAAAATGATTAGAGACTTCTGTCTAACAGGACATGGAGTTATGAAGACAGAAGACAACATATGATACAGAATATGACAAAAGGAAAACATGGAGAAATATAATTTATAACTGATCTCAAATTTAGTTCCATCACCGATTGTTGTGTTTTCTGTCTCCTTGCTTTATTGTTTTTTTACATGTTTTGCTTTTATGGTTGTGAAGCACTTTGTGACTCTGATGTCTGTGAAATGTGCTCTAGAAATAAATGTACTTACTCTGTGTGTCTCTCTCTCTCTTTCTGCACGAAGAGAGAGAGAGAGGTTTGTCACCGCCTTCGCAGGTTTGTCACCTCCTTAGAGCCTTAGAGAGCAATGTGTGGGGATGGGCTCTGTCAGTGGCAGCGCGCCACTGGAGAAGCATTCATTTTTGGTGATGTACTGCCAGGTTTTACTCTGTATGTGGCAATTTATCACAAGGGGCCACTTTCAAATTTCATTTGGGGCCTCCTCCAGATACACCCCTGGAACTGAGTAACGCGAGCAAATAAAACAAATTCTATTTTCCTGGCTAATGGCGCTTCTGTTGACAGAGAAAACAAAGTAACAGCTGGAGCAGTGGTTCTCGGACCTTTTCATGTCAATGCTGGCCTTGCGGTTCGGGCACCTAGGCCAAGTAGCCTGCAGCGCACCCGCACCGCAGGTTCGAGTCCGGTAGATCTGCTATTTCTTTATATTAAGTATAAAATATGGTTAAAGTTGTCAAATAGCAGCTCAGTTGGCCTCGTGATTAGAGTGTCTGCCCTGAGACTGGGAGGTAGGGGTTCGATCCCCGGCTGGGTCAAATTAACGTGGTGCTAATTTAGCTGGGGACCTGTGACTGCCTGTCGCTGTCCATCGTCAGTGGTGCTGAAACCAATAACCTGTAGAGTGCCGTGTGCTGTCCTTGTAGCCTGACACTCAGCCTGAATTTTCATTTAGTTTCACTCAATCATTCAGCCAAAAAGCCCTCTCTGCGCAGGGCGCCCCCTTTCTGAAAGGGGGCGTGGTCAAAGTGGGACTCTTTATCTATTGGTTACTGGATTATCTTGATCCCGATTTGCCCGGGCCACCGGTTACATTTTCAACCGAGAAGACCTCGCCTTCAACAGCTTCACCAGATCCTGAATGCGAGGCTAGAGATCTGCTGGCGATTCAGGGGCTGGACCGAGGCTACTATGTCCTTGGTTTTATTATGGACAATATTATTAAAGTACATGAGTGTAAGAGTAAGGATGGGGGAGTCAGCTCTTAGATTGACACCTGCAGTCGAGTTAGAATTATCACATTGATGTGGGAAGTTGCCTGACGAAGGCCACATAGGCCGAAACGTTGTGTTTTTGACCACCATTTGGTAATTCATTCAAAATGTTGTGCAGACCTCCTCCTTCTCAAGTTCCAGACTAGACATTCAATGGGACACATAATACATAATATTTGGCAATCTATAAATTCTGCCATGACAGTGGCAACTCTCACACAGCTCAAGGTGTTTAATTGTGCATATTATGTATTGTATAATTGGCATACAATATTGATAAAGCACTTTTCATTCATCTCTTTAGACCAGGAACCCCTATACGGAACTATATCTTTCAATCCGGGAACCCCATTTGAGGTTGTTGTTAACTTGTTGCTAATACTACAGTTAACCCGTAGATCCCACTCAGGACACTTTGAGACCCACTGGTGTTTCCAGTGAGTCAACACGCACAATAGCAGCACCCTGACTCTGTTTGACCAGAATGGAGCAGAGCCTTCATTAGTATCATTGGTAACACCTGTGAAGGATGCAGGGAAGGGACCCAAGTTCTTTCCAAAAGTATGTGTGCTTAGAGCCCATACACGGTTTCTCCCCTTGTGGCAGTGTACGGGGAGAATGGCTAATGTTATTTTTTACAGTAGGTCCAGCCATACAGCTACTGTACAGGCAATCTGTTGCTTTGGATTCTCTGAGAGATTGTTGACGGATTTAACAGGAACACCATGTATTGACCATGAATCAACAATAAAGACAGAAGATATGGTTGACAAACAGTCGAGTATGCACTTGACTTCCACAAACACAATATCTATAATCCTGCATCCACCTGCCAACTGCCTTTTCTCACCAAGATGGGAGAAAGAAATTAAACCTTCAACAAACACAGCTGAAATCAATCCCAAAGGAACCTCCAGCCATCTGGCCGGGTAGATTCGTACAAGCTTGTAAACAGTATAGCCAAGAAACAAAACTCTTATGTCTCCCACAGGCCCACGTGAAATAAAAACTTCTCAAAAGTTCACCTCACACTCACGGTACCTAACCCAACATAGCTGAAGGAGTGAGTGCATTCTCCGGCACCGGCAGCAGCCACGGCACTGCCGCACACCTCCCGGCACGTGCCGCACACCTCCCGGCACGTGCCGGCACCTTCCGGCACCTTCCGGCACGTGCCGGCACCTTCCGGCACATGCCGGCACCCCTGCCGCCCTGCCACTGTCTTTGGGGGTCTCAAGGTTCGGGACCCCCAGGGACCCCCCAAGGACCCCCGTCTTTGGGGGTCTCAAGGTTCGGGGACCCCCCCCGAGACCCCCCAGGGACCCCCAAATGGTAATTGTCATTTTTCAACCGTTTTGGACGGGGGTGGGCTCGTTGTGATTGTGTCGCCCCCCTGGGGGTCTTTGGGGGTCTCAAGGTTCGGGGAACCCCAGGGACCCCCCCGAGACCCCCAAATGGTAACTCTGTCATTTCTCAACCGTTTTGGACGGGGGTGGGCTCGTTGTGATTGTGTAGCCCCCCTGGGGCTTTTGGGGGGTCTCAAGGTTCGGGGACCCACAGGGACCCCCCCGCCACCCACCGGCACGTGCTGGCACGTGCCGGCACTTCCCGGCACACATGCCGGCACCGTCCGGCACATGCCGGCGCCCCGCCACCGTCTTTGGGGGTCTCAAGGTTTGGGGACCCCCCGAGACCCTCCAGGGACCCCAGTCTTTGGGGTCTCAAGGTTCGGGGACCCCCAGGGACCCCCCCGAGACCCCCCAGGGACCCCCAAATGGTAACTGTCATTTTTGAACCGTTTTGGACGGGGGTGGGCTCGTTGTGATTGTGTCGCCCCCCTGGGGGTCTTTGAGGGTCTCAAGGTTCGGGGACCCCCAGGGACCCCCCCGAGACCCCCAAATGGTAACTCTGTCATTTCTCAACCGTTTTGGACAGGGGTGGGCTTGTTGGAATCGTGTCGCCCCCTTGGGGGCGTCTTTGGGGGTCTCAAGGTTCGGGGAACCCCAGGGACCCCCCCGAGACCCCCAAATGGTAACTCTGTCATTTCTCAACCGTTTTGGACGGGGGTGGGCTCGTTGTGATTGTGTAGCCCCCCTGGGGCTTTTGGGGGGTCTCAAGGTTCGGGGACCCACAGGGACCCCCCCGCCACCCACCGGCACGTGCTGGCACGTGCCGGCACTTCCCGGCACACATGCCGGCACCGTCCGGCACATGCCGGCGCCCCGCCACCGTCTTTGGGGGTCTCAAGGTTTGGGGACCCCCCGAGACCCTCCAGGGACCCCAGTCTTTGGGGTCTCAAGGTTCGGGGACCCCCAGGGACCCCCCCGAGACCCCCCAGGGACCCCCAAATGGTAACTGTCATTTTTGAACCGTTTTGGACGGGGGTGGGCTCGTTGTGATTGTGTCGCCCCCCTGGGGGTCTTTGAGGGTCTCAAGGTTCGGGGACCCCCAGGGACCCCCCCGAGACCCCCAAATGGTAACTCTGTCATTTCTCAACCGTTTTGGACAGGGGTGGGCTTGTTGGAATCGTGTCGCCCCCTTGGGGGCGTCTTTGGGGGTCTCAAGGTTCGGGGACCCCCCCGAGACCCCCAAATGGTAACTCTGTCATTTCACAACCGTTTTGGACGGGGGTGGGCTTGTTGGAATCGTGTCGCCCCCTTGGGGGCGTCTTTGGGGGTCTCAAGGTTCGGGGACCCCCAGGGACCCCCCCCGAGACCCCCCAGGGACCCCCAAATGGTAACTCTGTCATTTCTCTACCGTTTTGGATGGGGGTGGTCTCATTTGAATCGTGTTGCGTCCCCGGGTTATAGCCCATATCGTACAGCATGCGATAGCACGCCGTTTTTCATCATTTTTGAGGATTTAAAAAAAATGACGAAATGACAAAAACGATGGGTTATAGCCCATGTTTTTTGAAATTTTGAAAAAAAAAGTTATCCTCGTTTCTCATCATTTTGGACCATGGGCTATAGGCCATATCGTACGGCATACTATGGCACGCCGTTTTTCATCATTTTTGAGGATTTGAAAAAAATGTAAAAATGAAAAAAACGATGGGTTATAGCCCATGTTTTTTTAAATTTTGAAAAAAAAAGTTAGCCTCGTTTCTCATCATTTTGGACCGTGGGCTATAGCCCATATCGTACGGCATACTATGGCACGCCGTTTTTCATCATTTTTGAGGATTTGAAAAAAATGAAAAAATTCACACACAGAGCTGTGCTGTGAGTAGAACACCACTGAACCACTGCACTGACACACCATGCATTCACACACTGAGCTGTACTATGAGTAGAACACCACTGAACCACTGCACTGACACACCATGCATTCACACACAGAGCTGTGCTGTGAGTAGAACACCACTGAACCACTGCACTGACACACCATGCATTCACACACATGGACGGGGGTGGGCTCGTTGTAAAAAATAGACGTCTAAAACACGTCTATTTTTAGACTTTTAGAAAATAAATTACCCTCGTTTTTCATCATTTTGGACCATGGGCTATAGCCCATATCGTACGGCATACTATAGCACGCCGTTTTTCATCATTTTTGAGGATTTGAAAAAAATGAAAAAAACGATGGGTTATAGCCCATGTTTTTTGAAATTTTGAAACAACCAAAAGTGTCAAATAATGGTTAGAAGCTGTTTTTCAACAACCAAAAGTGTCAAATGCAGTCCTACTTTAGCGCGACACTGTCATTTCACAACGTATAAAATAGCTCATTAATTTATGGGGAAAATATGATAAGATAAAATAAAAATATGAAGATACAAGGTTTCTGACTCAGTGTGTTTCTTGCTGCAGGAACGAGGCTCCAATCCCCACCCATTTCTTCGTAATGCTGTCCAGCTGTGCGAACTCTAGCTTCAGCCCTATGGACTGTGAGGGTCCCCTACAGGTTCAGTCCTACATCCTGCCCCACAGAGCAGACCACACCGAGAGCTGTGCTGTGAGTAGAACACCACTGAACCACTGCACTGACACACCATGCATTCACACACTGAGCTGTGCTGTGAGTAGAACACCACTGAACCACTGCACTGACACACCATGCATTCACACACTGAGCTGTGCTGTGAGTAGAACACCACTGAACCACTGCACTGACACACCATGCATTCACACACAGAGCTGTGCTGTGAGTAGAACACCACTGAACCACTGCACTGACACACCATGCATTCACACACAGAGCTGTGCTGTGAGTAGAACACCACTGAACCACTGCACTGACACACCATGCATTCACACACTGAGCTGTACTATGAGTAGAACACCACTGAACCACTGCACTGACACACCATGCATTCACACACATGGACGGGGGTGGGCTCGTTGTAAAAAATAGACGTCTAAAACACGTCTATTTTTAGACTTTTAGAAAAAAAATTACCCTCGTTTTTCATCATTTTGGACCATGGGCTATAGCCCATATCGTACGGCATACTATAGCACGCCGTTTTTCATCATTTTTGAGGATTTGAAAAAAATGAAAAAAACGATGGGTTATAGCCCATGTTTTTTGAAATTTTGAAACAACCAAAAGTGTCAAATAATGGTTAGAAGCTGTTTTTCAACAACCAAAAGTGTCAAATGCAGTCCTACTTTAGCGCGACACTGTCATTTCACAACGTATAAAATAGCTCATTAATTTATGGGGAAAATATGATAAGATAAAATAAAAATATGAAGATACAAGGTTTCTGACTCAGTGTGTTTCTTGCTGCAGGAACGAGGCTCCAATCCCCACCCATTTCTTCGTAATGCTGTCCAGCTGTGCGAACTCTAGCTTCAGCCCTATGGACTGTGAGGGTCCCCTACAGGTTCAGTCCTACATCCTGCCCCACAGAGCAGACCACACCGAGAGCTGTGCTGTGAGTAGAACACCACTGAACCACTGCACTGACACACCATGCATTCACACACTGAGCTGTACTATGAGTAGAACACCACTGAACCACTGCACTGACACACCATGCATTCACACACTGAGCTGTGCTGTGAGTAGAACACCACTGAACCACTGCACTGACACACCATGCATTCACACACAGAGCTGTGCTGTGAGTAGAACACCACTGAACCACTGCACTGACACACCATGCATTCACACACAGAGCTGTACTATGAGTAGAACACCACTGAACCACTGCACTGACACACCATGCATTCACACACAGAGCTGTGCTGTGAGTAGAACACCACTGAACCACTGCACTGACACACCATGCATTCACACACTGAGCTGTGCTGTGAGTAGAACACCACTGAACCACTGCACTGACACACCATGCATTCACACACTGAGCTGTACTGTGAGTAGAACACCACTGAACCACTGCACTGACACACCATGCATTCACACACATGGACGGGGGTGGGCTCGTTGTAAAAAATAGATGTCTAAAACACGTCTATTTTTAGACGTGTTTTAGACGTCTATTTTTAGACTTTTAGAAAAAAAATTTACCCTCGTTTTTCATCATTTTGGACCATGGGCTATAGCCCATATCGTACGGCATACTATAGCACGCCGTTTTTCATCATTTTTGAGGATTTGAAAAAAATGAAAAAAACGATGGGTTATAGCCCATGTTTTTTGAAATTTTGAAACAACCAAAAGTGTCAAATAATGGTTAGAAGCTGTTTTTCAACAACCAAAAGTGTCAAATAATGGTCAGAGAAAGTTTAAAAAATCAAAGCAAATACAGGTAATTCGAAAATGTTATTTTTTTACTTTTGTTTTTCTCTTCTTTATATATTACTTTACTGTTGAAATGTAAAATGTAATGTAACCAGGTAGACCTGTTACTATGGCAACATCAGCCAGGTGCTCCTTGTTTCAAATTAAGGGTGGGGTTTATTGGCAGACCCCCCAGGGACCCCCAAATGGTAACTCTGTCATTTCTCTACCGTTTTGGATGGGGGTGGTCTCATTTGAATCGTGTTGCGTCCCCGGGTTATAGCCCATATCGTACAGCATGCGATAGCACGCCGTTTTTCATCATTTTTGAGGATTTAAAAAAAATGACGAAATGACAAAAACGATGGGTTATAGTCCATGTTTTTTTAAATTTTGAAAAAAAAAGTTATCCTCGTTTCTCATCATTTTGGACCATGGGCTATAGGCCATATCGTACGGCATACTATGGCACGCCGTTTTTCATCATTTTTGAGGATTTGAAAAAAATGTAAAAATGAAAAAAACGATGGGTTATAGCCCATGTTTTTTTAAATTTTGAAAAAAAAAAGTTAGCCTCGTTTCTCATCATTTTGGACCGTGGGCTATAGCCCATATCGTACGGCATACTATGGCACGCCGTTTTAATCATTTTTGAGGATTTGAAAAAAATGAAAAAAACGATGGGTTATAGCCCATGTCTTTTGAAATTTTGAAAACTCTAGCTTCAGCCCTATGGACTGTGAGGGTCCCCTACAGGTTCAGTCCTACATCCTGCTCCACAGAGCAGACCACACCGAGAGCTGTGCTGTGAGTAGAACACCACTGAACCACTGCACTGACACACCATGCATTCACACACAGAGCTGTGCTGTGAGTAGAACACCACTGAACCACTGCACTGACACACCATGCATTCACACACAGAGCTGTGCTGTGAGTAGAACACCACTGAACCACTGCACTGACACACCATGCATTCACACACTGAGCTGTACTATGAGTAGAACACCACTGAACCACTGCACTGACACACCATGCATTCACACACAGAGCTGTGCTGTGAGTAGAACACCACTGAACCACTGCACTGACACACCATGCATTCACACACAGAGCTGTGCTGTGAGTAGAACACCACTGAACCACTGCACTGACACACCATGCATTCACACACTGAGCTGTACTATGAGTAGAACACCACTGAACCACTGCACTGACACACCATGCATTCACACACAGAGCTGTGCTGTGAGTAGAACACCACTGAACCACTGCACTGACACACCATGCATTCACACACAGAGCTGTGCTGTGAGTAGAACACCACTGAACCACTGCACTGACACACCATGCATTCACACACTGAGCTGTACTATGAGTAGAACACCACTGAACCACTGCACTGACACACCATGCATTCACACACAGAGCTGTGCTGTGAGTAGAACACCACTGAACCACTGCACTGACACACCATGCATTCACACACATGGACGGGGGTGGGCTCGTTGTAAAAAATAGATGTCTAAAACACGTCTATTTTTAGACGTGTTTTAGACGTCTATTTTTAGACTTTTAGAAAAAAAAATTACCCTCGTTTTTCATCATTTTGGACCATGGGCTATAGCCCATATCGTACGGCATACTATAGCACGCCGTTTTTCATCATTTTTGAGGATTTGAAAAAAATGAAAAAAACGATGGGTTATAGCCCATGTTTTTTGAAATTTTGAAACAACCAAAAGTGTCAAATAATGGTTAGAAGCTGTTTTTCAACAACCAAAAGTGTCAAATAATGGTCAGAGAAAGTTTAAAAAATCAAAGCAAATACAGGTAATTCGAAAATGTTATTTTTTTACTTTTGTTTTTCTCTTCTTTATATATTACTTTACTGTTGAAATGTAAAATGTAATGTAACCAGGTAGACCTGTTACTATGGCAACATCAGCCAGGTGCTCCTTGTTTCAAATTAAGGGTGGGGTTTATTGGCAGACCCCCCAGGGACCCCCAAATGGTAACTCTGTCATTTCTCTACCGTTTTGGATGGGGGTGGTCTCATTTGAATCGTGTTGCGTCCCCGGGTTATAGCCCATATCGTACAGCATGCGATAGCACGCCGTTTTTCATCATTTTTGAGGATTTAAAAAAAATGACGAAATGACAAAAACGATGGGTTATAGTCCATGTTTTTTTAAATTTTGAAAAAAAAAGTTATCCTCGTTTCTCATCATTTTGGACCATGGGCTATAGGCCATATCGTACGGCATACTATGGCACGCCGTTTTTCATCATTTTTGAGGATTTGAAAAAAATGTAAAAATGAAAAAAACGATGGGTTATAGCCCATGTTTTTTTAAATTTTGAAAAAAAAAAGTTAGCCTCGTTTCTCATCATTTTGGACCGTGGGCTATAGCCCATATCGTACGGCATACTATGGCACGCCGTTTTAATCATTTTTGAGGATTTGAAAAAAATGAAAAAAACGATGGGTTATAGCCCATGTCTTTTGAAATTTTGAAAACTCTAGCTTCAGCCCTATGGACTGTGAGGGTCCCCTACAGGTTCAGTCCTACATCCTGCTCCACAGAGCAGACCACACCGAGAGCTGTGCTGTGAGTAGAACACCACTGAACCACTGCACTGACACACCATGCATTCACACACAGAGCTGTGCTGTGAGTAGAACACCACTGAACCACTGCACTGACACACCATGCATTCACACACAGAGCTGTGCTGTGAGTAGAACACCACTGAACCACTGCACTGACACACCATGCATTCACACACTGAGCTGTACTATGAGTAGAACACCACTGAACCACTGCACTGACACACCATGCATTCACACACAGAGCTGTGCTGTGAGTAGAACACCACTGAACCACTGCACTGACACACCATGCATTCACACACAGAGCTGTGCTGTGAGTAGAACACCACTGAACCACTGCACTGACACACCATGCATTCACACACTGAGCTGTACTATGAGTAGAACACCACTGAACCACTGCACTGACACACCATGCATTCACACACATGGACGGGGGTGGGCTCGTTGTAAAAAATAGACGTCTAAAACACGTCTATTTTTAGACGTGTTTTAGACGTCTATTTTTAGACTTTTAGAAAAAAAAATTACCCTCGTTTTTCATCATTTTGGACCATGGGCTATAGCCCATATCGTACGGCATACTATAGCACGCCGTTTTTCATCATTTTTGAGGATTTGAAAAAAAATGAAAAAAACGATGGGTTATAGCCCATGTTTTTTGAAATTTTGAAACAACCAAAAGTGTCAAATAATGGTTAGAAGCTGTTTTTCAACAACCAAAAGTGTCAAATAATGGTTAGAGAAAGTTTAAAAAATCAAAGCAAATACAGGTAATTCGAAAATGTTATTTTTTTACTTTTGTGTTTCTCTTCTTTATATATTACTTTACTGTTGAAATGTAAAATGTAATGTAACCAGGTAGACCTGTTACTATGGCAACATCAGCCAGGTGCTCCTTGTTTCAAATTAAGGGTGGGGTTTATTGGCAGACCCCCCAGGGACCCCCAAATGGTAACTCTGTCATTTCTCTACCGTTTTGGATGGGGGTGGTCTCATTTGAATCGTGTTGCGTCCCCGGGTTATAGCCCATATCGTACAGCATGCGATAGCACGCCGTTTTTCATCATTTTTGAGGATTTGAAAAAAATGACGAAATGACAAAAACGATGGGTTATAGCCCATGTTTTTTGAAATTTTGAAAAAAAAAGTTAGCCTCGTTTCTCATCATTTTGGACCGTGGGCTATAGGCCATATCGTACGGCATACTATGGCACGCCGTTTTTCATCATTTTTGAGGATTTGAAAAAAAATGTAAAAATGAAAAAAACGATGGGTTATAGCCCATGTTTTTTGAAATTTTGAAAAAAAAAGTTAGCCTCGTTTCTCATCATTTTGGACCGTGGGCTATAGCCCATATCGTACGGCATACTATGGCACGCCGTTTTAATCATTTTTGAGGATTTGAAAAAAATGAAAAAAACGATGGGTTATAGCCCATGTCTTTTGAAATTTTGAAAACTCTAGCTTCAGCCCTATGGACTGTGAGGGTCCCCTACAGGTTCAGTCCTACATCCTGCTCCACAGAGCAGACCACACCGAGAGCTGTGCTGTGAGTAGAACACCACTGAACCACTGCACTGACACACCATGCATTCACACACAGAGCTGTGCTGTGAGTAGAACACCACTGAACCACTGCACTGACACACCATGCATTCACACACAGAGCTGTGCTGTGAGTAGAACACCACTGAACCACTGCACTGACACACCATGCATTCACACACTGAGCTGTACTATGAGTAGAACACCACTGAACCACTGCACTGACACACCATGCATTCACACACAGAGCTGTGCTGTGAGTAGAACACCACTGAACCACTGCACTGACACACCATGCATTCACACACAGAGCTGTGCTGTGAGTAGAACACCACTGAACCACTGCACTGACACACCATGCATTCACACACTGAGCTGTACTATGAGTAGAACACCACTGAACCACTGCACTGACACACCATGCATTCACACACAGAGCTGTGCTGTGAGTAGAACACCACTGAACCACTGCACTGACACACCATGCATTCACACACATGGACGGGGGTGGGCTCGTTGTAAAAAATAGACGTCTAAAACACGTCTATTTTTAGACTTTTAGAAAAAAAATTACCCTCGTTTTTCATCATTTTGGACCATGGGCTATAGCCCATATCGTACGGCATACTATAGCACGCCGTTTTTCATCATTTCATCATTTCATCATTTCATCAAACAACCAAAAGTGTCAAATAATGGTTAGAAGCTGTTTTTCAACAACCAAAAGTGTCAAATGCAGTCCTACTTTAGCGCGACACTGTCATTTCACAACGTATAAAATAGCTCATTAATTTATGGGGAAAATATGATAAGATAAAATAAAAATATGAAGATACAAGGTTTCTGACTCAGTGTGTTTCTTGCTGCAGGAACGAGGCTCCAATCCCCACCCATTTCTTCGTAATGCTGTCCAGCTGTGCGAACTCTAGCTTCAGCCCTATGGACTGTGAGGGTCCCCTACAGGTTCAGTCCTACATCCTGCCCCACAGAGCAGACCACACCGAGAGCTGTGCTGTGAGTAGAACACCACTGAACCACTGCACTGACACACCATGCATTCACACACTGAGCTGTGCTGTGAGTAGAACACCACTGAACCACTGCACTGACACACCATGCATTCACACACAGAGCTGTGCTGTGAGTAGAACACCACTGAACCACTGCACTGACACACCATGCATTCACACACTGAGCTGTACTATGAGTAGAACACCACTGAACCACTGCACTGACACACCATGCATTCACACACAGAGCTGTGCTGTGAGTAGAACACCACTGAACCACTGCACTGACACACCATGCATTCACACACAGAGCTGTGCTGTGAGTAGAACACCACTGAACCACTGCACTGACACACCATGCATTCACACACTGAGCTGTACTGTGAGTAGAACACCACTGAACCACTGCACTGACACACCATGCATTCACACACATGGACGGGGGTGGGCTCGTTGTAAAAAATAGATGTCTAAAACACGTCTATTTTTAGACGTGTTTTAGACGTCTATTTTTAGACTTTTAGAAAAAAAAATTACCCTCGTTTTTCATCATTTTGGACCATGGGCTATAGCCCATATCGTACGGCATACTATAGCACGCCGTTTTTCATCATTTTTGAGGATTTGAAAAAAATGAAAAAAACGATGGGTTATAGCCCATGTTTTTTGAAATTTTGAAACAACCAAAAGTGTCAAATAATGGTTAGAAGCTGTTTTTCAACAACCAAAAGTGTCAAATAATGGTCAGAGAAAGTTTAAAAAATCAAAGCAAATACAGGTAATTCGAAAATGTTATTTTTTTACTTTTGTTTTTCTCTTCTTTATATATTACTTTACTGTTGAAATGTAAAATGTAATGTAACCAGGTAGACCTGTTACTATGGCAACATCAGCCAGGTGCTCCTTGTTTCAAATTAAGGGTGGGGTTTATTGGCAGACCCCCCAGGGACCCCCAAATGGTAACTCTGTCATTTCTCTACCGTTTTGGATGGGGGTGGTCTCATTTGAATCGTGTTGCGTCCCCGGGTTATAGCCCATATCGTACAGCATGCGATAGCACGCCGTTTTTCATCATTTTTGAGGATTTAAAAAAAATGACGAAATGACAAAAACGATGGGTTATAGTCCATGTTTTTTTAAATTTTGAAAAAAAAAGTTATCCTCGTTTCTCATCATTTTGGACCATGGGCTATAGGCCATATCGTACGGCATACTATGGCACGCCGTTTTTCATCATTTTTGAGGATTTGAAAAAAATGTAAAAATGAAAAAAACGATGGGTTATAGCCCATGTTTTTTGAAATTTTGAAAAAAAAAAGTTAGCCTCGTTTCTCATCATTTTGGACCGTGGGCTATAGCCCATATCGTACGGCATACTATGGCACGCCGTTTTAATCATTTTTGAGGATTTGAAAAAAATGAAAAAAACGATGGGTTATAGCCCATGTCTTTTGAAATTTTGAAAACTCTAGCTTCAGCCCTATGGACTGTGAGGGTCCCCTACAGGTTCAGTCCTACATCCTGCTCCACAGAGCAGACCACACCGAGAGCTGTGCTGTGAGTAGAACACCACTGAACCACTGCACTGACACACCATGCATTCACACACAGAGCTGTGCTGTGAGTAGAACACCACTGAACCACTGCACTGACACACCATGCATTCACACACAGAGCTGTGCTGTGAGTAGAACACCACTGAACCACTGCACTGACACACCATGCATTCACACACTGAGCTGTACTATGAGTAGAACACCACTGAACCACTGCACTGACACACCATGCATTCACACACAGAGCTGTGCTGTGAGTAGAACACCACTGAACCACTGCACTGACACACCATGCATTCACACACAGAGCTGTGCTGTGAGTAGAACACCACTGAACCACTGCACTGACACACCATGCATTCACACACTGAGCTGTACTATGAGTAGAACACCACTGAACCACTGCACTGACACACCATGCATTCACACACAGAGCTGTGCTGTGAGTAGAACACCACTGAACCACTGCACTGACACACCATGCATTCACACACAGAGCTGTGCTGTGAGTAGAACACCACTGAACCACTGCACTGACACACCATGCATTCACACACAGAGCTGTGCTGTGAGTAGAACACCACTGAACCACTGCACTGACACACCATGCATTCACACACTGAGCTGTACTATGAGTAGAACACCACTGAACCACTGCACTGACACACCATGCATTCACACACAGAGCTGTGCTGTGAGTAGAACACCACTGAACCACTGCACTGACACACCATGCATTCACACACTGAGCTGTGCTGTGAGTATAACACCACTGAACCACTGCACTGACACACCATGCATTCACACACTGAGCTGTACTGTGAGTAGAACACCACTGAACCACTGCACTGACACACCATGCATTCACACACATGGACGGGGGTGGGCTCGTTGTAAAAAATAGATGTCTAAAACACGTCTATTTTTAGACGTGTTTTAGACGTCTATTTTTAGACTTTTAGAAAAAAAAATTACCCTCGTTTTTCATCATTTTGGACCATGGGCTATAGCCCATATCGTACGGCATACTATAGCACGCCGTTTTTCATCATTTTTGAGGATTTGAAAAAAATGAAAAAAACGATGGGTTATAGCCCATGTTTTTTGAAATTTTGAAACAACCAAAAGTGTCAAATAATGGTTAGAAGCTGTTTTTCAACAACCAAAAGTGTCAAATAATGGTCAGAGAAAGTTTAAAAAATCAAAGCAAATACAGGTAATTCGAAAATGTTATTTTTTTACTTTTGTTTTTCTCTTCTTTATATATTACTTTACTGTTGAAATGTAAAATGTAATGTAACCAGGTAGACCTGTTACTATGGCAACATCAGCCAGGTGCTCCTTGTTTCAAATTAAGGGTGGGGTTTATTGGCAGACCCCCCAGGGACCCCCAAATGGTAACTCTGTCATTTCTCTACCGTTTTGGATGGGGGTGGTCTCATTTGAATCGTGTTGCGTCCCCGGGTTATAGCCCATATCGTACAGCATGCGATAGCACGCCGTTTTTCATCATTTTTGAGGATTTAAAAAAAATGACGAAATGACAAAAACGATGGGTTATAGTCCATGTTTTTTTAAATTTTGAAAAAAAAAGTTATCCTCGTTTCTCATCATTTTGGACCATGGGCTATAGGCCATATCGTACGGCATACTATGGCACGCCGTTTTTCATCATTTTTGAGGATTTGAAAAAAATGTAAAAATGAAAAAAACGATGGGTTATAGCCCATGTTTTTTGAAATTTTGAAAAAAAAAAGTTAGCCTCGTTTCTCATCATTTTGGACCGTGGGCTATAGCCCATATCGTACGGCATACTATGGCACGCCGTTTTAATCATTTTTGAGGATTTGAAAAAAATGAAAAAAACGATGGGTTATAGCCCATGTCTTTTGAAATTTTGAAAACTCTAGCTTCAGCCCTATGGACTGTGAGGGTCCCCTACAGGTTCAGTCCTACATCCTGCTCCACAGAGCAGACCACACCGAGAGCTGTGCTGTGAGTAGAACACCACTGAACCACTGCACTGACACACCATGCATTCACACACAGAGCTGTGCTGTGAGTAGAACACCACTGAACCACTGCACTGACACACCATGCATTCACACACAGAGCTGTGCTGTGAGTAGAACACCACTGAACCACTGCACTGACACACCATGCATTCACACACTGAGCTGTACTATGAGTAGAACACCACTGAACCACTGCACTGACACACCATGCATTCACACACAGAGCTGTGCTGTGAGTAGAACACCACTGAACCACTGCACTGACACACCATGCATTCACACACAGAGCTGTGCTGTGAGTAGAACACCACTGAACCACTGCACTGACACACCATGCATTCACACACTGAGCTGTACTATGAGTAGAACACCACTGAACCACTGCACTGACACACCATGCATTCACACACAGAGCTGTGCTGTGAGTAGAACACCACTGAACCACTGCACTGACACACCATGCATTCACACACATGGACGGGGGTGGGCTCGTTGTAAAAAATAGACGTCTAAAACACGTCTATTTTTAGACGTGTTTTAGACGTCTATTTTTAGACTTTTAGAAAAAAAAATTACCCTCGTTTTTCATCATTTTGGACCATGGGCTATAGCCCATATCGTACGGCATACTATAGCACGCCGTTTTTCATCATTTTTGAGGATTTGAAAAAAAATGAAAAAAACGATGGGTTATAGCCCATGTTTTTTGAAATTTTGAAACAACCAAAAGTGTCAAATAATGGTTAGAAGCTGTTTTTCAACAACCAAAAGTGTCAAATAATGGTTAGAGAAAGTTTAAAAAATCAAAGCAAATACAGGTAATTCGAAAATGTTATTTTTTTACTTTTGTGTTTCTCTTCTTTATATATTACTTTACTGTTGAAATGTAAAATGTAATGTAACCAGGTAGACCTGTTACTATGGCAACATCAGCCAGGTGCTCCTTGTTTCAAATTAAGGGTGGGGTTTATTGGCAGACCCCCCAGGGACCCCCAAATGGTAACTCTGTCATTTCTCTACCGTTTTGGATGGGGGTGGTCTCATTTGAATCGTGTTGCGTCCCCGGGTTATAGCCCATATCGTACAGCATGCGATAGCACGCCGTTTTTCATCATTTTTGAGGATTTGAAAAAAATGACGAAATGACAAAAACGATGGGTTATAGCCCATGTTTTTTGAAATTTTGAAAAAAAAAGTTAGCCTCGTTTCTCATCATTTTGGACCGTGGGCTATAGGCCATATCGTACGGCATACTATGGCACGCCGTTTTTCATCATTTTTGAGGATTTGAAAAAAAATGTAAAAATGAAAAAAACGATGGGTTATAGCCCATGTTTTTTGAAATTTTGGAAAAAAAAGTTAGCCTCGTTTCTCATCATTTTGGACCGTGGGCTATAGCCCATATCGTACGGCATACTATGGCACGCCGTTTTAATCATTGTTGAGGATTTGAAAAAAATGAAAAAAATGATGGGTTATAGCCCATGTCTTTTGAAATTTTGAAAACTCTAGCTTCAGCCCTATGGACTGTGAGGGTCCCCTACAGGTTCAGTCCTACATCCTGCTCCACAGAGCAGACCACACCGAGAGCTGTGCTGTGAGTAGAACACCACTGAACCACTGCACTGACACACCATGCATTCACACACAGAGCTGTGCTGTGAGTAGAACACCACTGAACCACTGCACTGACACACCATGCATTCACACACAGAGCTGTGCTGTGAGTAGAACACCACTGAACCACTGCACTGACACACCATGCATTCACACACTGAGCTGTACTATGAGTAGAACACCACTGAACCACTGCACTGACACACCATGCATTCACACACAGAGCTGTGCTGTGAGTAGAACACCACTGAACCACTGCACTGACACACCATGCATTCACACACAGAGCTGTGCTGTGAGTAGAACACCACTGAACCACTGCACTGACACACCATGCATTCACACACTGAGCTGTACTATGAGTAGAACACCACTGAACCACTGCACTGACACACCATGCATTCACACACAGAGCTGTGCTGTGAGTAGAACACCACTGAACCACTGCACTGACACACCATGCATTCACACACATGGACGGGGGTGGGCTCGTTGTAAAAAATAGACGTCTAAAACACGTCTATTTTTAGACTTTTAGAAAAAAAATTACCCTCGTTTTTCATCATTTTGGACCATGGGCTATAGCCCATATCGTACGGCATACTATAGCACGCCGTTTTTCATCATTTCATCATTTCATCATTTCATCAAACAACCAAAAGTGTCAAATAATGGTTAGAAGCTGTTTTTCAACAACCAAAAGTGTCAAATGCAGTCCTACTTTAGCGCGACACTGTCATTTCACAACGTATAAAATAGCTCATTAATTTATGGGGAAAATATGATAAGATAAAATAAAAATATGAAGATACAAGGTTTCTGACTCAGTGTGTTTCTTGCTGCAGGAACGAGGCTCCAATCCCCACCCATTTCTTCGTAATGCTGTCCAGCTGTGCGAACTCTAGCTTCAGCCCTATGGACTGTGAGGGTCCCCTACAGGTTCAGTCCTACATCCTGCCCCACAGAGCAGACCACACCGAGAGCTGTGCTGTGAGTAGAACACCACTGAACCACTGCACTGACACACCATGCATTCACACACTGAGCTGTGCTGTGAGTAGAACACCACTGAACCACTGCACTGACACACCATGCATTCACACACAGAGCTGTGCTGTGAGTAGAACACCACTGAACCACTGCACTGACACACCATGCATTCACACACAGAGCTGTACTATGAGTAGAACACCACTGAACCACTGCACTGACACACCATGCATTCACACACAGAGCTGTGCTGTGAGTAGAACACCACTGAACCACTGCACTGACACACCATGCATTCACACACTGAGCTGTGCTGTGAGTAGAACACCACTGAACCACTGCACTGACACACCATGCATTCACACACTGAGCTGTACTGTGAGTAGAACACCACTGAACCACTGCACTGACACACCATGCATTCACACACATGGACGGGGGTGGGCTCGTTGTAAAAAATAGATGTCTAAAACACGTCTATTTTTAGACGTGTTTTAGACGTCTATTTTTAGACTTTTAGAAAAAAAAATTACCCTCGTTTTTCATCATTTTGGACCATGGGCTATAGCCCATATCGTACGGCATACTATAGCACGCCGTTTTTCATCATTTTTGAGGATTTGAAAAAAATGAAAAAAACGATGGGTTATAGCCCATGTTTTTTGAAATTTTGAAACAACCAAAAGTGTCAAATAATGGTTAGAAGCTGTTTTTCAACAACCAAAAGTGTCAAATAATGGTCAGAGAAAGTTTAAAAAATCAAAGCAAATACAGGTAATTCGAAAATGTTATTTTTTTACTTTTGTTTTTCTCTTCTTTATATATTACTTTACTGTTGAAATGTAAAATGTAATGTAACCAGGTAGACCTGTTACTATGGCAACATCAGCCAGGTGCTCCTTGTTTCAAATTAAGGGTGGGGTTTATTGGCAGACCCCCCAGGGACCCCCAAATGGTAACTCTGTCATTTCTCTACCGTTTTGGATGGGGGTGGTCTCATTTGAATCGTGTTGCGTCCCCGGGTTATAGCCCATATCGTACAGCATGCGATAGCACGCCGTTTTTCATCATTTTTGAGGATTTAAAAAAAATGACGAAATGACAAAAACGATGGGTTATAGTCCATGTTTTTTTAAATTTTGAAAAAAAAAGTTATCCTCGTTTCTCATCATTTTGGACCATGGGCTATAGGCCATATCGTACGGCATACTATGGCACGCCGTTTTTCATCATTTTTGAGGATTTGAAAAAAATGTAAAAATGAAAAAAACGATGGGTTATAGCCCATGTTTTTTGAAATTTTGAAAAAAAAAAGTTAGCCTCGTTTCTCATCATTTTGGACCGTGGGCTATAGCCCATATCGTACGGCATACTATGGCACGCCGTTTTAATCATTTTTGAGGATTTGAAAAAAATGAAAATAACGATGGGTTATAGCCCATGTCTTTTGAAATTTTGAAAACTCTAGCTTCAGCCCTATGGACTGTGAGGGTCCCCTACAGGTTCAGTCCTACATCCTGCTCCACAGAGCAGACCACACCGAGAGCTGTGCTGTGAGTAGAACACCACTGAACCACTGCACTGACACACCATGCATTCACACACAGAGCTGTGCTGTGAGTAGAACACCACTGAACCACTGCACTGACACACCATGCATTCACACACAGAGCTGTGCTGTGAGTAGAACACCACTGAACCACTGCACTGACACACCATGCATTCACACACTGAGCTGTACTATGAGTAGAACACCACTGAACCACTGCACTGACACACCATGCATTCACACACAGAGCTGTGCTGTGAGTAGAACACCACTGAACCACTGCACTGACACACCATGCATTCACACACAGAGCTGTGCTGTGAGTAGAACACCACTGAACCACTGCACTGACACACCATGCATTCACACACTGAGCTGTACTATGAGTAGAACACCACTGAACCACTGCACTGACACACCATGCATTCACACACAGAGCTGTGCTGTGAGTAGAACACCACTGAACCACTGCACTGACACACCATGCATTCACACACATGGACGGGGGTGGGCTCGTTGTAAAAAATAGACGTCTAAAACACGTCTATTTTTAGACGTGTTTTAGACGTCTATTTTTAGACTTTTAGAAAAAAAAATTACCCTCGTTTTTCATCATTTTGGACCATGGGCTATAGCCCATATCGTACGGCATACTATAGCACGCCGTTTTTCATCATTTTTGAGGATTTGAAAAAAAATGAAAAAAACGATGGGTTATAGCCCATGTTTTTTGAAATTTTGAAACAACCAAAAGTGTCAAATAATGGTTAGAAGCTGTTTTTCAACAACCAAAAGTGTCAAATAATGGTTAGAGAAAGTTTAAAAAATCAAAGCAAATACAGGTAATTCGAAAATGTTATTTTTTTACTTTTGTGTTTCTCTTCTTTATATA